>NC_052051.1:33064525-33365567 GCF_903992535.2 Arvicola amphibius
AGCCCCCATTACTTTCTATTTAATCTGCGTTTGTAATTAGTTTCTGTTTCAGGGGAACATTCAAACAGCAGGGGAGAACGAGTTTTTTTGCAGCATACTTGACTTCTCCAGTGTTTAATCTCCCCCTCTTGGAAGTGCCTTCTTCAAGAAGAACAACGGGGCCTGACTATATCAGCTTCATAGGGCCATCATAACAAAATACTATAGAGTCACTGGCTAAAACAAAAGAAATGCATTTGCCCATAGCCCCAGCGGCTAAAAGTCCAAGATCATGTTCAGAGTCAAAGTTCTCCTATGCCCCTTCTCTCTGACTTGCAAGGGTCTGATTTTTTTCCTGTACCTTTACAGCATCCTTCTTCTGTGCACCTCTGTCTTCTACTCCCTTCTTTAAAAAAAAAAATTAAAGATTTGCTTATTCTTATTTTGTGTTTTAGTGTTTTGTTTTCACGTGTGCCTGCGCACTATGTGTGCATGCCTGATATTCAGAAGCGGATGATGGACCTCCGGGAAGTGGAGTTGAGGTTGCTTGTAAGTCACCATGTGGGTGCTGGGAATCGAACCCCTGTCCTTGGCAAGAATAGCACGTGTTCTTAACTGCTGAATATTCTCTCTAGGCCCTTCTACTCTCTTAGGAGAGCATCACTTGTTATGATATGAATGTTCCCACTCATCTAGGTACTGACATTTATTCGCATTGTGGTTATGGTAAAAAACAAAACAAAAAGTCCTTTTGGGAAGTGATTAAAACATAAAGGAGTCATGCTTGAAACTGCATTTAGCCTTATGAAGAGGTATCTGAGAATTCTTTCCTCTTGCTTTTTCTGTCCTCCCTGCTATTCAAGGACCCACCATTTCTCCCTTCCAAAGGATATGGAAGGAAAGTACTATCTTCCCTAGACACCATACTTGGTGCTTCCATCTTGGATTTCCTAGTTTATCGGACTGTGAGAGTTAAATATGAATTCTTTATAAATTACACATCTAGGTATTTTATTATAGCAGCTCAAACTGATAGCAATAGCAGTCATATTGGATTAAGACTCACCTTTGTGATCTCACGAAAGCTTAACCTCGTGGTCTATTCTAGTTTTGTTTTTGTTACTACGCTAAAAAATACTTTGACCTAAACTAAATACTATGGAAAAAGAGTTTATTTCAAGTCACAATTCATCACTGAGTGTCTCAGTTAGGGTTTCTATTGCAGAGACACCATGACCATAGCGACTCTTATAAAGGAAATCATTTCATCGGGACTGGCTTACAGTTTCAGAGGTTTATCATCATGGTGGGACACGGCAGTGTGCAAGCAGGCATGGTGCTGGAGAAGGAGCTGACATTTTGATCTGAAGGGAACAGGAAGTGAACTGAGACACTTGGCTTGAACATATATGAGACCTCAAAGCCCACTGCCTCAGTGATACACTTCCTCCAGTAAAGCCATATCTACTCCAATAATTCACACCTCCTAATAGTGCCACTCCCTATAAGTTTATGGGGAGCAAATACATTCAAACTACCACACTGAAGTAAGTTAAGGCAGGCACTCAAGGCCTGTCTGCTTGGAACTACATATAACATCACCTCTGATCATGGCACCCACTTCAAAGCCAAAGTAGCCTGGCAAGGACCATGGAAGATGCAGCTTGCTGGTTCTCAGGCAGGTTTGTGCTTAGCTTTCTTACACATTTCAGGGCTTTCTACCTAGGAAATAGTGCATCAATTAACAATGAAGACAATCCCTACAGACATGTTCATAGGCCTATTCCTTATCTCAGGTTCTCTGCCCAGGTAATACTAGGATGTGTCAAGTTGATAGTTAAAATTAGCCAGGACGCTCCTTTAAAAGCTCATCTTCAGATAGTGTTTCATTTTGAGGTGAGATAAGTTAGGAATTCAGCAAAAGAATCCTAGAGGGACAATTAATTCCACAACACCAAATGAATTAGATTAGTTATCAAGATCGACAAACTTAGGGTCAAAACTCCCTTACGGCCTGAACATCAAACAGAAGTAAATAATAATACCACAAGCTTTAACTAGTCCAAAGAAGTCTTTTTGGGACAGAGTCTAGCTTAGTCCAGAAATCATTCTCCACCAAAGCACTGTTCTCTGTAACTGTATTAAGTCTGATAAATAGCTTTCCTTGGTAAATGAGTTTCTCTGATGGTCTCTGGGGGAAAGACAGGACCAAATAAATGACAAATGAAGACTCTGTCACAGTACCTGGCATTTAGAGGGGCTTACCCAACGCTCATTTTCTTCCTGACTCCAGTATCTTTACAAGGGGAAAGATTTTCAAAGCTCGAGCAATAATTTTTTTTTGTTTTTTTCCTTTGTCATGTCCAAGTTGACAACATAATCTCACATCAGAAGCATTCTGTCTCCCCATTTGGTCTGAATAAATCTGTGCCTTATATAAGTCAGCAGTTTTTAAATTACATTCAACTCTTTCACACAGTCCTTGATATGTCAGAGTCAATTGGAGGTTAGTCAAAAGTGTGGTGCAATTCTGTTGAGCATGGCGGTTGGTGGGAATTTTGCAGACTCCAGCAGTTGACTCTGAATTACAGAATCAACCACTGTTGAGTGAATTACAGAACGATGGGGGATAGTCCCTCTCCCAGTGAAAGGTCAGAGCACAGCATTGTTTCTAGTGCAGGGAATTACCACTACTCCATTTTCTTAGAGTCACTTCTTAAGCATCTTTTTCTCCAAAGCAAGAAGTGACGAGAGGCAGCCAGTTAATTCTCCTAGTGTGCCTAAGGCAGAGGAACTCCAGCCTCCTCTGAATGCTCTTTGCATCTGCCTTTATGAGTGGAAGAGTCCACTGGGAGACCCCAAAGACTCTTCCAGAAAGCCTCTTTCTGGCATGTTCTTCCTATGCCCAAACAACTCTCAAGTGGGCGGTAACTAAATCTATTGGAGCCCGCTCCAGGATCTGTAAAATGAATTCCGACTTACTCCCAGCTGAGGGGAGAATACTGAAGCCTGTTCTAATTTCCCAGAACTCCCCAGGAGTTTGAGCCCCAGGTGCTGTGGTAGCAGTTTGCTTGAAACCAAACACTGCTATTGTCTTCATTTTGTTTCCTGTCATGGTTCTAGCCTACTGCTGCTTTCTGAGGATCTCGCTGAAGGCTCAAAACCCTTCAGATAAAGTGGCCTGACCAGCAAGTGGGAGAAAATTCATCTCTGCCTCAGTGAGAAAGGGCTGCAGTCATGAGAAGACTGTTTTTAGGAGGAAGAGTCTAGAGATCAAAGCAAGGAGTCTCCCTGGGGAACATTGTTAGGGCAGAAACCCAGGTTTCAGGAGATGTTCTTTGAATTCCTTATTGTTCCTAACAAAACCACAGGTGAGGATTGTCTCAAGGCACCAAGCATGGATGGAAGGAGGGCTCTTCCTAGGTGTTCCTGAACATCAGTCAGCTTTCTCCTTGACCCTGTGAGCAGGGGTGAAGTCAGGGAGGAGAGACTCATGGACAGAGATGAGGACGAGGAGTTATATAGGCAAGACTAACTTCTAGTTACCACAAGCAACATTAGCCTCACCCAGGAGTGGGCTATATTTGCAGTGCCAGGCTCTGCCTCCTGAATCAGATGGGGTGTATGATAAGTGCAGTGCAGGCCCCGCCTCCTGAGTCAGCAGTGCAGGCCCCATCTCCCGAATCAATTGGGGTGTGTTTGTCTCAGACCCCACCTCCTGAATCAGAATGTTTCCAAATCTATTGATGTTTCAGAGGCTCACCAAAGTCTGGGAAGTGCTGCCTATCATGGCTAAAAATAATGGGGCTTGGCCACGCACACCTGAAATCTTTACCCTCAAGAAGCTGAAGCAGGAGAGTCATGGCGAATTCAAGGCCAGCTCTGAGTAGGAGCTTTGAAACCAGCATGAGCGACACAGAGAGATGCTGTCTCAAAAACAAACAAAACTTCTTCATATAAGCAACCTCCAGAAAAGCTTGAGGGCACCATGGGCATCAGGTGACTTTCCCTTGTTTCTTACCCACCTGAGTTCTGTCTTTCCATTTTATTTCATTGCTAAAATATGTTCCCAACTCTAAAGCCATAGCAGATTTTTTTTCCTATCCTAAGCATGGCCACTGATCCCAAATGCTTTCCAGTACCTGATGTGGGAGTCCCCTCTGTGTGCTGTGATTAGCATTAATGAATAAAGAAACTGCCTTGACCTGTTGATAGGGCAGAACTTAGGTAGGTGGGGAAGATAGAACTGAATGCTGGGAGAAAAAAGGGCGGAGCTGGGAGATGCCAGGGATCTTCTGCCTGAGACAGACACCGGTTAGAATCTTTGCTGGTAAGCCACTGTCATGTGGCGATACACAGATTAATAGAAATGTGTTAAATTAATATGTAAGAGTTAGCCAATAAGAAGTTATTTAATTTAATAAGCAGTAATTTAATTAATACAATTTCTGTGTGATTATTTTGGTTCTGGGTGGCCGGGATGAACAAGTGGCCCTGGGCCCTCCTCCTACAAGTACCTTTGCCTCATCTCTTAAAGGAAGGGTTTGAAAACATCTGTGCTCCAGTCAGTTATGTGATTGCATGACTCCAAGTCCTCAGAGCTTTGGTCTCCTGAGACATAAAACTATTTCTAAGGATACGTCTCTGGTAAGTTGTTGGAACCGTGGACCTGTTGGTCTTCTGCCCCCTCTTCGATTTCTTGGAATTTCCTATCTGCACTACCTTTGGGTTTGGCCCCATGACTTCCTTTGTCCAATGGAACATAGCCAACATGTCATAGGCAGTCACTGGATCAGTGCTCATGTACTGGGGCTTGCCCTTTCTTACTGCATATCAGAACACACGGTGACGACCAGTGGGTTGATACACCTGGGCTCATCTGCTCGAGGCAATAGCTTACTCCCATAGCGTCCCTGGACAACAGCCACTACTGACAGGAAACATAGGTAAAGCAACCAAGGGTTATCCAAGTCCCAGGCACACCACCTGCGGATCGTATGTGCACGAATGCTCCGAAGCAGACAAACAGATGCGCCCGACTGAGCTCATCCTCACTGTTGACCCAGGGGACCAAAAGCTTGAGTTATAACCTATTCCACTTTGACGGCTTGTGAAAGTCGAGTGTGACTTGCTGAAAGTTATTTGCCTTTAATTATCCATTCTTTTTCTTATGGGTGCAGAGCCAAGAGAATTATTGGAACACAGCATAAAAATAACAAACTATTTTTTATTACCAAAAATTGGTGCTCTCTCATAGTTGATATTTGTATTGATTACTTATGATCTGCTGATTAATTCTTGCTTGACTATATCCTATCAGATAAAAAAATGCTTCTTCATCAAGCATGAGCTCAGAAATGAGTCATGTGATTATGAAATACAGCATCCCCTCCCTCTCTTCAGTTGAGCAGAATGACCATGACTTTTGTTTTGATTGTGTGTGTGTTCTCATCTCTTGAGCTTCTCATCTAAATCAGGAAATACATTCTTTTCCATCCCTGTAGAAATGATTATAGAAGCAAAATATGGCTTGGTATGCCATTCAGCACTGCTGAGAGCAGAGACAGGCTTTGAAGAACCCTGGAGACCCCTGACATTTGTAGGCATCCTGGCAGATGGCAGTTGCTGGCTGGAACACTCTGTGGTGTTGAGACACTACTGGCCACAAGTGGCTTGGGATGGCATTGTGTTGAGAAAATGACAAACATATCCATTGTTTCCTGACTTAAGTCACATCGAACCAAAACAACTCCCACACTGCCGTTAGAGCCACTTGACATTACCCGCTCCTATACAATTCTGAATGCATTCTGCCTTTCCCTCCAGAGGCTGGTAATGTTGTTTTCCAGCTGCATGGGATATGGGCAAATGAGAAACGTAATGGCAGACAAGTAGATCTCAATCTGTTCCGGATCTCAAACATCCATCCATCAGAAGCCACTCACATCCTGCGTCTCTCACCAAGTCCACGTACAACTGCACAGTGGCTGAGAACAAACAAGTCTGAGTTCAAGGGCTGGGGTTCACTTGGACCACATTATGGATGGAAATGGGGTTGACCCTGCTGTTCTGTCTTCCGTTTCTTTTGGTATTTTGAGCTGTGTCCCAGCGGGGAGCACATTGTAAGTACATAATACAGCATTGTGACCAGAACAGCACATCTTAAAACATATCCTGTCTTCCAACTAAGCGACATCTAAAGCTCAGGATAGATACAGGAGATACTGGACACATCCAAACAAGTTTGAATGGCATGGAACATTTGAAAGGCCTGTCTGTATAACCACGTCAGACAAACTTTAAATTTCCTCTTCTGATTTATACCTCTCGTTTTTTTTTCAGGCTAGCCTCTGGCAATTTTATTTTTAATTCTTTACCGTAGCCATTCTTTTCTGCATCTAAATCGTTTTCTAAACAACCAATTGTTTCCCAATCTTTCATTTGTTGTTTCTATGCTCTTTTTAAAAAGCGTCTTCCCACCTCTATTTGTGGGTAATATTTCAACTTTGAGTTACTTCTTTTTTTCCCCTCTTCTTTCAAAGAAAGTCTCACAATTGAATGTGAAAATCCTCAGAGGGTACCTGGAATGAGAACGTCTCAGGAGGATGTGAGAGGGATGGGGTTGGTATGGGGCTGAGAGGAATAGGTGACCTGTAATAAATGAAGATGTCGTACCCATTTTCCAAACCCCAGCTTATCAAGGAGGAACAAAACCAGCCAGGCAACAGCGAGGACCATTTTGAAAAATTATATCCCTCCCAGAAAGAAAAATAAAGGGGAAATAGCTCGACTGTGCCTGGGAGCAGTTTGGGTGATTCCAGCTGACACTGGATGTCTATTTGCAGAGTTCACAGGGGCTACGGCGAGGAAAGAGCCACCCCCACATGTATGTATGTATGTATGTGTATATATATATATATATGTATATATATATATATATATATATATATATATATATATATATTCACCTTTATCTTCATCATACCTCCCTGTTTTGTGCTGGGAACAGCTGAGTCAGGCTCCCAATTTCATTATGGAAACTTTGGAGGTTGAGAATGAACATGGAAAGAGAGGCTAAGGTTTACCCAACTAAGACTAGGTAGAGACAGAAAGGAAGAGTGGGAGGAAAAGGATCAGGGGAAGAGGAAGAAGTACTGATGTGGGATTCCCCTCTGTATGCTGTGAATATGTTTTATTATCATTGGTTAATAAAGAATCTTCTTTGGGCCAATGGCAGCGCAGAATAGAGCAAGGCAGGAATTCCAAGCAGAGATAGAAGAGAAAAGAAGGCTGAGTCAGGGAGACATCAGGTAGCCACCATGTAGCCGCCGAAGGACATAGATGACAGATGCTGCGTGGAAACTTACCAGTAGGCCACCATGTGGAGATACACAGATGAATAGAAATGGGTTAATTTAAGATGTAAGAGTTAGCTAGAAGTATGCATAAGCTATTGGCCAAGCAGTGTTATAACTAATACAGTTTCTGTGTGATTATTTCAGGTCCAGGTGGCTGGGAAATGAATGAGAAGACTCAGTCTACAAGCTACCTAGGGAACGAGAGGGAAGGTGAGAAGGGACTTCAAGAAATGCCTTTTGTTAGTATTATTTGAGAAGATTAAGAAATGTGAAAGCTAATTTTTAATAACTTTTGTCTGTTGGGTCGGATGATGAAGAAGCGCAAGATTTAACAGAAAGCTCTGATTTAACAGAAAAATCTTTACACATTTCCCTCTTGTAATCTAGATGCCACACCATATCATCAGGTATTATTCCCACAACACCTCACCATGCCACAATGTAGGACCCAGCTGGTTTTTGGATCAAGCACACCTTGATGGTGTTTTGGGATTCTAATAGGTGGGGGATGCGTGTTCTCTGTGGGTAAGACCGTCCTGACATCCAGGAAGCATGCCAAGGTGTCACTACTCTCTGTGGTATGATCAAATCATATCATTAATAGAATTTGAGAACAAGTAGTGTGTGTGTGTGTGTGTGTGTGTGTGTGTGTGTGTGCATGTGTGTGTATGTGTATGTGTGTTACAGAAAGCTCTGGTAAGAGAGAAAGTAAAGAAACCAGAGACAGGACATTCAGGTATGTTTTTAAACCTGAAGAAAATGTACAAGTGCAAGCTGATGTGAGATTCCTCAAGCATCACTGGATTAACCCTTGTGGGGACTTCAGAAGTCTCCAAACCTGTAGCTGTGGATGAGGCTGGAGAGATACACCTTCAGGGAGACTCAGAGAGCAGTCTGGTGCTTTACTTCACTGGTTTCTTTCAGAAAGGGCTGGAAGCGTGTATCTGGCATGTATAGTTATCCTCTAAGAGAAAATATATCTACTTCTGTAAGGAACTCCTCCCTGATGCCTATTCTGATCTCTCCTGGTGCACTTTACCAATCCACATGCTCCAGAGGGCAGTGACCCCAGGAACACAGCAGGGACATTAGACACAGTAAGTATAAAAGGACCCACTCTTACCGTAGTAGACATCTAAGAACCATGATTACATTAAGAGGCAAAGATAATGTTGTGAAATCTACCTTTTAAAAATGTAGATTAACAGTGACTGACACACATTGCAAAATTGGAAAGGGTCTTTAAAAAATCAATAGAACCGATCAATATTCTTACTAGAGACATAATTTTTAAAAACTCACTCAGAAGTAACATTCGGTATTGATGGGTTTATTCAGCTCAATGTGCAACTAACAGAACAAACAAACCCATCTTCCTGGCTAAGCCAGAAACCGACCCGGGCCTTACTTTGACCACTTGCATGTACCCAAGTACTTTGCATTTCTTGGAGCACAAGTCAGGCAATGGGCTGTTTAACCCACCATTTCCAAAACAACAGGGTCCCACAGTGTCTGGAAATTCCTTTCCCATAGGTTTGGAGAAATTGGCCTGGCTTGGTGATTCCTACATGGATTCTGAATTTGAATCTACATGTCCAGCATCATATTCAAGCTTGGCTCTGTTCTTCTCTTGATGTTACAAAGTCAAGGCCCAGTGGAGCTCAAAATAAACAAGATAACCAGAGCAGCTCAGTTATTCCATTGCTGTGCCTTTTTCAGCTGAAGCACTTTTTTGGGGGGACAGAGTTCAAAGGTAACACTGCTATTTGTGATCTTTTGTAAGGTTTTCTGGGACCCATATGTTGATACTCGCAGTAATTCAGTCTCTTTGGGGGGTGGGGGTGAGTTAGGGTGTAAGGCTCAGGTCTGTTTCTTTCTGGAAAGAGCCACTTAGTCTTAGGTGGAAACAAAAGCATGTCATTAGTCTTTGCTATCTCGCTGAAAAATAGAGATTTCAGAGTTTGCCTTGTGCAAGCAAGCTATTCATTTGCAGTCAGGTACACATGATTTGTGTCTCATTTATCTGTGTGGAAATGCTCTGTAAATGGGCTGGGGCCTGGAGTTTTCAATGGGCTGACCAAACAAACATCTACCCTTTTATCTGTGGGCATCAGCATTAATGTGAGGCTGCCATTAGCAGCGTTGACTTGCTGGGAGAAACCTTAGAAATTATGGCTCTTTGTTGCCTGCATCACCCAGCAGTGACACAAAAAGCAACCTGGGAGGCCTCTCTTCTCCAAAGGATGCAAATGGTTTGGGGAGGAGATTGACAAGGAGGAGGGAATGGGCTCCCAGAGCCCAGTTTGCCAGCCTCTTTGCCTCTTGCACGAAGTCGGCCTCTGTAAGATCTATGTATGGCTTTCTCTCCTGGGTTTCAGGTGGATAGCAGGCTCTCTTGGAATAGGAAATTTGAGTTGCATTTGGGGGTTCCCTCTGGGATGGAGGTTAGAAGCATCAGGGCTGGAAGGAGGAAGGTGAGCACATCTCTGAGGGGGACAGTATCACAGAATTTGAGAGACAGTTTGTGCTTTCCTGTTGACCGAGGTTTCTTTCCCACCTGGTCCTGCAGTCATTCAGTCCTGAAGAAATCACACAGAGTTCTACATTAATTATTAACTGATTGGCCCATTAGCTCAGGCTTCTTATTAACTCTTATAACATATATTAGCCCACAATTCATGTCTGTGTTGACCACGTGGCTTGGTACCTTTTTCAGTGAGGCAGTCACATTTTTCTTCCTCTGTGGGCTGGGTCATGACTGCAGAATGACTTTTTCTCTTCACAGAATTCTCCTGATCTCATTGTTCTGCCTCTATTTCCTGCCTGGTCACCCCACCTCTACTTCCTGCTTGGCTACTGGTCAATCAGCATTTTATTAAAAATAATACAAGTGACAGGATAAGAGACTTGTCCCACAGCACTTTCCTGGAGCCCCGGGGCCAGCTACTAGCTGCACAGGGCCCTTAGTCATTGGCACAAACACAATCATCTAAAGTGAGGTGTTCTCTTGGTAGAGCATTCATGTTGGTTCTGAAGACCAAGGTTGAAAATGCCTCACTAACATAATTTTAAATGGGTATCATGTTAAAATAAAATGTTCTGAGGTTCTGCATTACAAATAACAGTTTGGAGATGTTGGGGGCAAGTGAAAGGCATTATCAAAATTACATTTTAATTACTTTGTCTTTCAAAGTATAGAAAATGTAGGATCATCCACGTAGTTCCCCTTGCAGTTCATCTTGATGAATCCAGAGAGAAAATACCTTTCACTAGGCTGGTGACCTCAGATCTCCTTTTAGGAAATGCAGTCTGTATTTATGGAAGAGTCCAGAATGAGAGTGCATAGAGTTAAGTTTGAAGCATAGAAATCTTGGGATTTTTTTTATTTCAAATTTTATATTTATTTTCTATGGATGGGTGTTTTGTCTGCGTGTATATGTCTATGCACAATTGTGTACCTCGTGCCTGAGGAGGTCAGGAGAGGACATCAGTATTGGATCCCCTGGAGCCAAACTGGAGTTAAGAGTTGGTTGTGAGCTACCCTGTGGGTGCTGGGAACCAAACCTGGATCCTTTGGAAGAGCAGCCAGTGCTCTCTCCTACTGAGCTGTCTCTCCAGTCCCCCAAATCCCGCATTTTTAATTTCTAGAAACAGAACTGTGCTTGCTCCCTTTCCCACCTTAATCGTGATCCCTTTGAGGTTAACTTGCTTGCTTTTGCAAAAATACTTTGGCTCACACTGCATAGAAACCTGCTGTACCACGATGGTTCCCTCCCCTCCCCTCCAGTCGAAGAGTGGAAAATTCTTTTATGGCCAGTCTGATGATTTTTTTTTGTTTTGGTAATGTTCAGGCTTTGTGTTTGCCCTTGAGTTAGCTATGTGCACACGCTGTGCCTCCTGTTCTCATTTATTAAATGTCCTAATATTTGGCCTGCTGACTGGATAGCATTGATATATAGAGCAAATGAACAATGGAGCTGGGAGTATATTTAGAAATTATTAAATGGTTTTAAATGAACAAGTTGTCAATGGCATACAGACAGAAAGGAGTGCTGATCCAGGGGAAGGGAGGATTTCCTCCTTAGATGACAGAGGATCTACGTGGCCTGTATCTTAACCTCTTATGTTTCTATCCCTGTACCTTCTCTCACACTTATCTTAGAAACTGGGCATGGCAGCAGGATTTGGAAAGAAAGGAGAAGTCAGTTCTTAGTGTTGCATCGTGTGTGCCAACAGAGGCCAGAGGGAGGTGCCTGATTCAGAGTTACAGGTGATTGTGAGCACCTGACGTGGGTGCTGGGACTTGAATCCAGGTCCTCTCAAGACCATCATGTGCTCTTGACTGCTGAGCCACCTTTCCAGTTCCAATTCCTGAGTTTCAAAGTCCTTAAAATCTAATTTTTCAATCTGAAAATGAGAAGTTGTGTTTCAGTGCCCCCACTTTTGAAGAACCCCTTGATAAACTGACACATTTACAGCCACAGGAAAGAATTCTTAATAACGGTGGAGACTGCAGAGCCTAGCAGCTGAGTCATAAAAATGGAATGAAATATCTTTTATTGATCGGGTGCACCTGTTTAGTAAGCCTTGCTCTGGTCACCTACTACATGAAGAAAAGGAGAAATGCTGTCCCCATACAGCTTAGGAATGCTGTGGCTCTAAAGCCTTTCAGGGTATGTATGTGCCAGTTATAGAGGGAAAGGAAAGAGAGGTGTTTCTAAGGCCACAAGATCCAGGTTGGAGCTGCTGTTTTATGCATAGCAAAATCCCCATTTATTATTTCTTTCAGGTCTGGATTCCTTGAAGGGTGCACACTTTTGAAAAACAAAATACCAGAACCAGAAGATGTAGGTTGTTGTCCCAGCTCCATCTGTCCATATTAAACTGTATAATAAAAGGCTATTCATCACTATCAATGTGCCCAAGATACATCATAACAGTGGAGAACTTCGTCATACTCTCCCGGAATGAAATGATAAATCACTCACTTTGAGACTTGGTCATCTACATGTTGGGTCACCTTGAAAGGTCAGCATCTTACAATGCCAGTCACACCCCTTCTACTAACCTTAATGAGATACCAAACGCTAGACATTTAAACTCTCTGACAAATATGCATTCATGAGACATTAATGCTGTATTTATTAGGGATTAAATCATTACATGCGTATACATTTTTCCAGGAATTGGAATTTACCTATTCAGCACTTATTAGATTAAAAAATTAGATGTTTTCAACGGAACAATTTCCAAATCCATTAGACTATGTAATAGAAATCAACCTGGTTTTCTTAAAGGCTGAGCACTTTCATTGTGGTGTTCAGTTAATAGGCAGTTTGAAATTGGAGAGTCTCAAAGGACACAAAGACCTCAAGCTACTATAGTTGATGAATCTTTCCAATGGATTTTATTTTTATCTTCTTCCAAAGGAAGATTTTATTTATTTCTTCCATGAATATTTCTTCATGGCCTACTGGGTGCAGATGCTGTGTGTGCCAGCCTCTGGCTACACGAAGATGAACAAAGCAAGTTCTTGGTCTCCAAGAAGTTACTGTGTGGTCAGGGAACTGACCACTTTTGATAGTTATACTTCAGTAGAAGAAAACAGTTTGAATATGCACAGTTTCTAAATGGCAACATTTGTTTTTGTCAATTCGGCAATCAAGGTAATGTGAGAAAGGCAAATTTTCATCAGTGTCATTGTGATATTATTATTAATATTTCAATAAACTATGAAGTTGTTGGGATAGCAGAAGATAAAATTTCTATATAAAGGAACTATCTTCATGTTCATTTGTCAATAAGATTTTTTTTTTGTTTTTTTTTTTTTTTGTTTTTTTTTTTTTTGGTAAGAACCAAGTCTCTAGTTAAAACATACTTGGTCTGTGTTTGTTGTCCCATGGTGATGGCAAACGTCTCAGAGAATCAGTTGCCAGGGGGACAGCATTGATGATGGAAAGCCTCCTGTATGGGAATCAGGTGACTTACTACACAACAACTCCAGCTTCCTGCTAATTCTTCTGAGCAGGACGAGGAGACGGACGTTGACGGAGTGAAGCTTTCCCTTCCCATCAGTTGCACTTATTCACCCTTGCCGTTTTTGCTTCCTCCTCGATGGCATGGTCTATCAGCTCATGGTCACATCAACAGAGAGCCTCTACGCTGACCCACTTCGCTCCTGACGTTGGGTTAGGCAGCAGAGGTTGCCAAACGCACAGACTGGATCCACCACTTCTTATTTATATAACACGCCTTTGCAATGTGACCTCTCAGCCTTTTAAATTGAGAGACAGAGTTTAATCTCCCTCCCTATAATTTGGCCTGAACCTATCACCTGCTTTGATATTAACCCCATTTTAGACTCTAGAAGTGATGATGTACCTATTATGATGTTAGGTTTGGAGAGATTTATTTTTTTTTCTCTCTCTGGAATCCTATACTGTCACTAGGTTGGGCTGGCCTACTGGAGGATGAGGACAAGCAGCAGACTTGAGATCAATGAAATGTCTTATCTAAGGCCTTACAGCTGTTAAGGGTCTTGGCTAATATCAGTAACAAAGCTTCCTAAATGGCCCAGAGCCGCCTACAGATGCATGAGGGGCTACCCATCTGAACGCTTTCTAAATTACTGATATGTAGAGGAGTTAGCTAAAGAAGTCATTGTTTGGAGTCACTGTGTTTTGGAAGACTCTGCTATACAGCAGTAACTATCTGGGATTTCTGTCTGCATTGGCCTTCCCTTGGATCTTTGTATATTTAGCTCCTTTTCTGTGATTCAGATCTTAGTTTAAATGTCAGCTCTCTGGAAAGATCCTTCCTGGCCATCTTCCCAGCTAAATGCCCTCCCTGGTTATTGTCTACCACACTACCCGGCTCTAGCACTCTATGTAGCTTTTATTATTTCTTGACATATTCTCTTTTCTACTTCTTGCTTGTTTTTGGATACTGTCTATCTTGCCTAATTAGAACATTGGCATCGTGAAATCAGGGAGTTGGCTGCATCCTGGGCCTGGCCAACTGCTGGGACATGGCAGGGAACTCAATGAATGGCAAGGAGATAAGAGGCCTTTTCAACTTGGTGCCATTCAGTAGAAGCCACATGTAACATAATGGTAGCTTGCACTAACAATGATTTTAGAGTCTGAGGCCTAGCTATCTCTCAGGCTACTCCTTCTATGGCTACGATCCAGTTCTGGGTACACTAGGACTAGGTTGCTTAATATGTTCCTGAATGGCTAATGACTTCTGCCTGTGCTGTGCACTTGAGAATGGCCATGGACATATTCTCCTTCAGTCCGCAGGGCTCTACATTCCACTTTCTCTCATCATTCTAACTCTCTCTGGTCACCAGGGAGAATTAATCCTTCTTCACCTATATTTTCAGAGCTCATAACAAATGTGTCTGTGATAGTCTTGTCCATTATCCTCCAAAATTATCAGTCACAGACTATTCCTTTTTACACATTGTAGTCTTGATGGAGGAGTGTTTATGTGTTACTTTCATTGATTAATAAAGAAACTGCCGCGGCCCTTTAAGAGGACAGAAAATTAGGTAGGCGGAGTAGATAAAACAGAATTGTGGGAGAAAGGAAGCAGAGTTGGGCAGACGCTTCAGGCGGTTGCCATAGGCAGTTGCCATGCTTCTCCTCTCCAAGACAGACGCAGGTTAAGATCTCTCCTGGTAAGCGACCACCTCGTGGTGCTACACGGGTTACTAAATATGGGTTAATTAACCAATAAGAGGCTGAAACTAATGGGTCAGGCAGTGTTTAAAAGAATACAGTTTCCGTGTAGTTATTTTGGGTAAAGCTAGCCGGGTGGCGGGATACAGCCCCGCCGCTCCTTCTACATAGTCTCACCCTTAGAAAAAGAGGCTCCCCGGATTTGCCAAATAAAATAAGTTAATGTCACTGAAATTACTCAGCATGCTTTTGGGAATTGTAATGTAGAAGATGGAGTAACTTCGCAGCTTAATGTGGCTGGCGCTGTCATTTCTAGAATGCCCTAGCTAGACAGCATGTTAAAACAAGTTTGTTGCTCACTGTCTCATCAACCACATTCAGACTGTCCCTCCCCCCACCCCGAAGTCAGAGACCTAAATGAGAGAGCTACATAACATTTTGATTTCAAAGCTTTTACTAAATACCAATATAATCTCAAGAGGGTTTTTCTCCCCCTTCCACTTTATGGTTTAAGACATAAGAGTTACAAATGGATCTGACATTAATTGCTTTAGGGGAACTGTCAATTCTGAAAGAGTTTCTACATACTTCATTACATATTATCTTGAGCTCTTTATATAGGGCATAAAGAAGGTTCTAGAATCCCTGAACACATATTTTTATTAATAAACCCAATGGTTAAACCAGATGGAGTGTTAACAGGAAGTGGGCGGGGGAAGGATTCCCTGAGCCACTGTTTCTGGGGAACAGTGTCTCTTTCTTGTTTCTCATTAGCACCCCACCTGAGTTAAGCCCTGCCCCAAATATAATCCATTACCCATTCCGACACATAGCATAGCTACACCAAGTTATCTCTTGCTTGGGTTATCTACTGTTACAGGGTTAGAATGGTTCTTTCTGGGCAACTTCAGCCCTTGCTCACAGCCACCCTGCCGGCTCCCTCACCAAAGGCCTTATTTGTGAGAATTTTCTTCTCACACTTGCATACTCGATGTCAATGCTGAACCAGAACAAATCACCTTGGCATAACAACTTCCTTATAAACCAGCACACAACCAAGGAACTGAAGCTGTTTTCATAACCTTGTCCAGATTGCACCGCCAGGCCTCTGGCTGGAGGGAGATAGGACTGCATTGTTCACATGATTGCATTGGAAAGCCCTATTCAGTCTGTCTGAATACATCCAGTACATAGTACCAAAACACCGTTTGTGCAAATGCTGCCCTCATTCTGGAAGTAACGCAGTTGCGGAAAAGCATCCAACTAAGAAAAGTCGGTGGCATTTGCAGTGAGAATGGCCAGCAGTGGCAAAATGTATTGTGTTCAACTTAATCAAGGTGCTATTCTTCCCAGTGTTTGAATACATGGCCCATTGCCACCCTCCTATGGTTTGATTAATTACCCAATTAATAAAGCTTCTTGTTTATTTGCTTATTTGACAGAGCTTTAGTGATGGCCTACTCTTAGAGATGTCATGTTAAATGGCATAAAGAAATAAAATGCGATAACAAAGAAATAAAATATGAAAAAAAACATTAATGGCCTGTGTTCATTTTATGTTTAAGCTTTCTTGCCTGAAAACATATTGACTAAACTATGTGCTTCTATTTTTTCTAATTTGATTTGCACAATGACCTTTGGAAGGAGCTAGTATCTAGTATCTAGTATTATCTAGTATCTAGTATTATCCCCATTTTAATGCTAAAGAAACTGTGTGTTCCCTTATATGTGGGCACTAAACATCAATCTAAATGTAGAGTAGTAATGTCTGTTGTCTGGGAAGGACTTAGGAGGTTGGGATGAGGTGGAAGTTCTAGAAGAACCTAGATGCAGTGATACAGGCCCATAATTCTAGTTGCTCTGTAATTCTAGCTGCTAAGGAGGCTTTTGCAGAAAGATCACACATTTGAGGCTACAGCATGAATGCAAGACCAGCCTAGGCAATACAATGAGACCAATCTCAAAACACAAAAATCAAAAGAAGGCTGGAGATATAGATCAGTGGTGGAGTGCTGTCCCAGAATATGTGGTCCTGGCTTTCAGCCCAGTATTGTGCTGATAATGGTGGTAGTGGTGGTGGTGCTGGTGCTGGTGGTGGTAATAGTGCTGCCACTGTTGCTGCTGCTGGTGTTATTGTTGTTTATGGTGGTGGTGATGATGTTGTTGTTGATGGTGGTGATAGTGGTGATGGTGGTGGTGATGGTATTGTTGATGGTGGTGGTGATGGTGTTGTTGATGGTGGTGATGGTATTGTTGGTAGTGATGGTGGTGGTTTTGTTGTTGTTGTTATTGTTGATGGTGGTGATGGTGGTGGGTGTTATTGTTGTTGATGGTGGTAGTGATGGTGCTATTGTTAAGTCACATGGCTGGGATATGGCCAACCTGATGTTGGGAGGCCAAAACCATGAACCCAAAGTTGTCCTGTCACAGGTACGTGCCTGCAAGTCCTCTCTTACCCATGAAGACCTTCTCCTACCTTATGGACTCCACCCTTTCCCAGTTTAGTCCTCTAAGGACATTTCTCACCACTAATCTGCTCAGAAAATTTATTTAGAGGCCCAGAAGTAAAACATTTTTTGTTGCAAACAGTTCATCTTACTCTGTTTTCTTTCAGAAATACAACACAAAAATTTATGCTTAAAATGCCAAATAGTCTTGGGATATAAACATCTGCTTAGTGTTGTTTATGAAAACAGTCCCTAAACTCCTGGACCATAGGGACATTTTCTTGAATAACATGAATTAATAGGAACATTCTGGGGAGTGCTGCTTTGACATAATTGTTTATCAATGGAGCAGAAACCATACTCCCTCTTAGGAACTCCTGGATATCCACCAATAAGAAAACCAAAAACTGTACCAGGAATAAACAGGGAGAGGATGACTGGACTTATGAAAGGAGACTGAGGTGCCAGGGGGTGAGTGGAGCTGTGGCACATCCAGGTGGGCTGAGCTTTGACACTTGACTCAGGCAGACACAGACACAGCAGAACAAAACACAGCAGGTATCCAGGAGAGGTAGAGTGGATTTGATCTTTATTGCTCACACCTTTGCTATAGTTTCTGGGCACTGCAGCTTCCATTCCCACTGTTTTTCTTTTTACAAAGCGTTGCTGGTTGTTATCAGTAAAGTGGGTGATAGTGATTGTAACAGCTACGTTTGATTGAGTGCTGTGCACCAAGCTCTATTTCAAGTGTTTCATACATATCTCACTTAGTGCTCTCTTGGCCCACGGATTGGACACTACCTGTATTTTGTGATTGGAGAAACTGAGTAATGGAGGGTCTTGGTGGCACATGGCTCTTTAGCTAAGGCTTGAATTGCCTAAGAACTCAGAAGTAATGACTAAGTCTGTACAGCATCCAGTTCACAGCCTTTTAAATAAAAAGATGTAAAAATTGACTGAAATACACAAACACACAGTAGAGTTTCCAAGTAGATTATGTAAATTAGAAAAAGGGAGCCCACTGTTTCTATCCTTGTGTATACTGCTAGAACATTCTACTGCTTATTAACTAGTAATTGTTTTCCCTATTCACTAAACAAATACTGAGTGCTTAACCCATGCCAGGATGTCATATTACAGGGACATACCAGAGGAAAAACCAGCATCATCCTCATCAGTGTGGAGCAAATTGGGTAAAATCTACACTGACCAAGTAATTATCCAAAAAATGTACAATTATAAAAGGACAGCCTAATTAATACATAAAGTATAGTTTATTATTATTGTCAGTTCCCATGGATTGTGCTGTCCCCAGGCCTTTCTGTTTTCTTTTATCCTCTAGGCTATGGTCTGCCTCCTGGCTTTTTATATTGATTTTTAAAGGCTTCTTTACAAACACATTCTTTACATGAGAGGAGGTCTTGTCCAAAGCAACACTGATGATGCCTTTGTTATGTTTCCTGGCGTCCTTTACTTACTTCACTGGGCCATTTCTGCAGTTCCAAAGTGGCATTACTGAAGGCTGTTCAAGGTCTTTGTGCCTCTCCCGAACAGAGCTCCACTCCAAAGCCAATTTTGGGAGCACACGGCATTCTAAGAGGCGGCTGGGAGACCTCCTTCTGAGGTGACTTATGCCTCTCCAAGAATAAGTTTGGTAGAGACTTAACTTGGATTTAGACAAATTCAGTATCTGTTGTATTACTGTGAATTTTGTTTAAAAATCCTTGCACTAGTTATTAACTGAAATAACTTAAAAGTGAAAAAAATGAGAAATGAGGATAGATGAAAATTATCCATGACAAGCGAGACACGGAATTGTACTTCCTCCTAACACCTTGGCCACGGGGTGTCTGCTGTGAAGACCTCAGCCTTTGAATGCGTGTGGAAATGACTCTACGTGACAGAGAAGAAGAGCCCTGCTCCTTACCTGGAACAGGGCTACATGCCCTACTTCAACTCATATTTCCTCCACACTCTGAAGAGAACCGGAGACCTCCACAGAGCCTGGGCATGTCTTGTCACTCAGCTGGGAAGGCCCTGGGGAGATTCATCTTAATCTCACCAGTGTCACTTAGAAGCAGGTGTGCCCTGCTGCGTAGACACGAGACGATGCCAGACCCAGATGGTGGTGCTGGGAAGATGGGGCTGTGGACGTCTAATGAGGGCAGGTGTAGCCGGTGGGCCACAAGGACCCTGATGGGCTAATCCAGGAGGAAGGAAGTAGGCACTCCCAGGCACAGCATGTTTTTGTTGGCCTCTGTACAGGCGAAAACCAACGAGAATAGACCGGATTCCCACCCCTCTCCCTTCTCTGGGCCTGAGTGTGCAGGAATCATTCTCTCTAGATTGCCCATGAGAGGAAAACAGAGGCAGCCGAGACACTGAGAAGGCCAGGCTGTTGTTCCAACGAGTCAGAGAATTGATGCTGTACACAAAAATAGACAGAGCTAGGAACAGGAGGAGGAGGAGGAATGAATGTTTGCCTCATCTCCGTGAAACCCGAGAGCTCCCCAGAGAACAGGCTCTGATGTGAATGAGGACGACAGAAAGAACATAGAATTATGAAGCTTAAAATTGCTACTTCAGGAGAATGCTAAATTATGAGGAAAATTGGATTAGCTAAGGAGAGGTGGATTTGAGAAATCCTTCCAGAATGTAAGGGCAAGAGTAGGCTATGGATGTTGTAGAAGGAAAGAGGAGCAGAAGGACGCTTAGCGGCACCTAGCATCATAGTAAATCCTTCTGTGTCCGGAGGTGGGATGCAGTTCCAACCAAAAGCCCCAAGGGATGGTGTTTTGAAACAGGATAATGTTGCTCCAGAGATCTTCTGGGAGAATAAACGTACAAGGAAAGGCAGCAAGGTGGTTGTTGGACACAGCTGTAGTTAAGGAAGATGGTAGGAATGAATGTGTACTGCACAGCCAAAATAAATTGAGAGACCAGCGCAAGAAAAGATTTAATGAAAGAGGAGATGACCTCCAGAAACCTGCCCTTGTGTTGAGGAAAGGGTGGGTTATTTAGCAAGTGGAGGGTAATTTATAACAAACAGCAAAACAAATCCTGATGAGTTGAGATGATCATGTGTTAAAATAAAATTTGAGGCAATTAAGGAACTAGCTGACCTCAGGATAGAGAGGTAAAAATGATACAAGACATGGCAGAGAATGTATAAAAAGGAAGCCAGGCATTGTAAATTAGCTAAGGCATTAATGCTGTCTCAAACAGGAGAGTGTCTGTAGGATGTGTATTAGACATGAAGGTAATACTCATAAAACATTGCATTTTAGACAGCAGAACAAGCACGATAAGGACAGGCAATTAGCAAACAGAGGTTCAAATGTGCAAGCCGACAGAGAGCAACATCTATCAGGAAAGTCTCCCGAGGAGAGGGCTGGATGATGGACCGAAGAAACCTGCTTCCAGGGAGCTGTCCACAAGGGCATTAGGAAGATGTGTGCTAACATCAGGAACTTAGAAAGCACAGTTTATCTTCTCCATAGAGCCTGATTAAAGGAAAATTATTTTAAATCACTTTCTGGCCAGTCTAAGAATAAATGGCAGTTAAAAACATTAGGATTGAGGACGTGGGGGCTGCAGACACGACTCAGTAGGAAACAGTTGGCTGTATAAGCATAAAGTCCCAAGTTTGAATTCCTACACCCATACAAAAGTCCTGGCATGGTCATGTGTGCCTGTAACCCCACCTCTGGGTGTGTAACCCCATCTAAGGGGTGCAGGAAGATCGCTGGAGTTTGCTGACTGCCAACCTAGCCAGGAAAATTGAAAACAAACCAAAATAAAAAGTGATCAACTTTAGATTCCACAAGAGAACCAATCTCGAAGGAAGGACAAAAACTGATAGAAATTCTGACATTTGGCATCCTCCGATGGCTGTCATGGAAATGAGTGGGCATGCACACTCACATGTGTTGCACACTACACACATATACACATACACAAGTGCACAGAGAGTAGTGCCAATATTAGATAAAATGCACTTGGAGGTAGATAAGGAAAATATGACAATATAAACAATGGACTTATATTCATCCATGAAATAGAAATAAAATATGCCCTGGGTAGGGAAATAGATGGAACTGGAGATCATCATGTTATGTGGACTAAGACAGACTTAGGAAGACTAAAGCTCGCACATAGGCATGTGCACATGCACACACACACACACACACACACACACACACACACACACTTACAATGTGAAAGAAGAAGGAACACAATTTGAGGTGAGGAAGGGGAATCAGTGGGTAGGAATTGGGGATAAGAGAGCATATTGAGGGTGAATATGAACAAAACACTCTGACATATTTGATGAAAATACCCTTTTTGTTTGTTTTGGTTTTTCGAGACAGGGTTTCTCAGTAGCTTTGGAGCTTGTCCTGGAACTAGCTCTTGTAGACCAGGCTGGCTTCAAACTCACAGAGATCTGCCTGCCTCTGCCTCCCGAGTGCTGGGAATAAAGGCGTGCGCCACCACCGCCCGGCAATGAAAATATCTTAATGAAGCCATGACAAATAGGTATCGCCTGACATTATTTTATACTATTCAATGTAAATGGTTTTTATAGTACTGTTGTAACAATGTTAGTTCTTCATAGAATAATATGTGCAAACTTGTAGCTCAGACTTGAAGTTTCTCCGTGAAGGGCCAGGCTCCTGGGAAATGCTAGGCTGGGAAAGAGGGTTTGGAAAGATTGAGTCCAGCTTGCAGCCCGAAGCACACAGCACATAAGCACTTAAGGCAGTGCTGCCTTGGAGATGATGGTCATGGCCGATCTGGATCCATCCATGAGGAGTTCTAGCTGCCCAGATAATGTTCTGAAATGACACTTCAACCCAACCACAACTCCAGACAATCAATGACATTAGCAACTTCTCTTGAGGCTCAGGAATCATCCAGTGATCATTCTAAATCTTCATTTTTTTTTTTCATGTGCTTTTACAAAGGAAATCCAAGCTCCCTGCTGTGGTTTCCAAGGCCCACAGTAACTTGACTTCTCTGAATCTGCCTGGCACTCAGCCCCTTATTCTATCTCCCCTCCATCCCAAGGCCCTCTTTGTTATTTTCTAGTGTAAATAGCCCCCCTTGAACTTGATTCTTCAGACTACATATGACACTCAATTTATTAAAATTTCTGTTAAGGAATCAACTCAATCAATGTATCTTACATAATGGTAATTGTATAAATTCTCATGCCTGCTGGGTGGTGGTGGCGCACGCCTTTAATCCCAGCACTCGGGAGGCAGAAGCAGGCGGATCTCTGTGAGTTCGAGGCCAGCCTGGTCTACAAGAGCTAGTTCCAGGACAGGCCCCAAAGCTACAGAGAAACCCTGCCTCGAAAAACAAAAAACCAAAAAACAAAACAAAACAAAATCTCATGCCATGTTAGTCATTTAAAATAATAAATAAGCCGGGCGGTGGTGGCGCACGCCTTTAATCCCAGCACTCGGGAGGCAGAGGCAGGTGGATCTCTGAGTTCGAGGCCAGCCTGGTCTACAAGAGCTAGTTCCAGGACAGGCTCTAGAAACTACAGGGAAACCCTGTCTTGAAAAACCAAATAAATAAATAAATAAATAAATAAATAAATAAATAAATAAATAAATAAATAAAAATAAATAAATAAATATTTAAACACAAAGAGGCCCAATTTGGTCTCATTTAAGCCTAGCTTACCCTCCCGGTTTGCTGATCCTCCATCAGCAATAGATCAGACATTACAAAGCAAACACATAGTCTCTGGAAGCAAGGAGTAGAATATCTTAAAACACACATTAGCTTGTTAGGAATGGTCACAGATGGCTTTCGTGCTGACCTTTCAAAGCAGAACTGAAATCACACACTTTAGGACTGAAGAAACATCACCATAAAATCTTTTCCACACTTTCTCTTGATGATTAAAAAATATGCTAACACATTTAAAAATATGCAATACCTAAAATCTATTCTTAGCAATCCAAGGGCACAATCTGTTGTCATTAACAACAGTTACCTTGCCGTACGGTAGGCCTGTTGAATAGATTTCTTCTAACTGAAAAAATTTTCACTGTTAACAAGCATCTTCCTAACTTCCTCCTGCCAAAGTTCAAACATGCCACAAATGCACGCTCACCCTACCCAAATCGAACATTCAGTCACCTGTACTGGCCTGTCCTTGGGGTTCTGACAGGACGTGTCCTCAGCTGCAGCCACTAAGAGCACCTCCTGTGCACATTTGCTATTTTTCCTCTTCAAAGGTGGGCCTAGTCCACCCCGACTCTTCTTTTCTTTCTCTTTCTCTCCTTTCCTTTTTCTTTCTTCCTCTTCCACTAGTCTTGTCCTTAGGGACCAGTCTCTGCCCCCCTCTCTGTACCCTTTTCTCTCCTTCACTCTCCTCTCCCAATAAACCTTCCACGTTATCCCTGATGTATGGTGTAACTCTTTTTTTTTTTTTTGGCATTTTTTAAAATTGTAACATTGGTGCTGACACTCGGCAGGCCCTCCTGGCCACCAGTAGTCTGAGGCACATCAGGACCCTGGAACCCAGTCCACATACAAAAGCCTCACTTCTCCAACTAACAGATCACTGGGCCCCTCTATTTATACCAGCATGATTGATGAGCTCCCTCTTCTTTACCTCTGGCTGTTTTCCACAAGTGAGAACTAGTCTTTTGAATATGGTTTCTTGCCTTTGGGGCTCATCAAATCCTGGTACCCTGGTACCAGGCAACTGTGTCTTTCTTGGGCTCAGAGCCCTTGGCCCCTGTTCTTGCCTAATGACACACAGGCTAACTTGTGCCTACTTAATCTGGTCCTCTCTGAATTTCTGGGACACCAGGAAAAAGCAGACCCTTGAGTCTTACTTGTGGGTACTGTGTCATTGTCATACCTCCTCACTCCCATTAGGGTGTCTTTCAGGGACCCACTGACTACTCCTTTCAAATCAAATCTGGCCTCAGTATTCCTTGGACCAGGCAGTCGGGAAACTGAGAAAGAATTCTCCACTTTCTTTTTCTGTCTGCTCTCCCTGTGGGTCAGATGGAGAAGTCGGCTTCCTCTTGCTCAGCACACACTGGCTCTCTCTGTCTTTTTCTTTACTCAATACTCAATTCCTGTTCCCATTTGGCCTTGGTGATTTTTATCCTGTCACTTTTCCTTGCCTTCTCAGGAGACAGCCTTACTAGTTTGGTATAAATTTGTTCTGTTTCACTATTGACTGCTCTCAGTAGTCAGCCACCTGTGTCTCCTGGTAAATCAGATAGAAAGAGGGTGTTAAGGTGATGCTGTGGTGATGGGAAAGGAACAGGTGCTTTAACTTCTTGTAAGCTCCAGGGAGTCAACTTGGATCCACCTCAAACAGCATCTTGTCAGTTCCAAGAGGCACTGAATGGCCCCATAGAGCATGGATAGTGATGTGAAACAGCCAGATACCCAGGATGTGACCAGCACCTCAACTTTCTTAGGTCCCCCAAAGATGGTTGACGCCCCCCGAGGTCAGCAGGAAGCAGTTTTGAAAACATGGCATCCTCATCCTGCCTCATCAGCTACCCCTTTCTAATTCCTTCCTGTGGGACAATGGTCTTGTACCCTGTAAAGATTTGTCACTTGTATTGGTTTAATAAAATGCTGATTGGCCAGTAGCCAGACAGGAACTATAGGCAGGACAACCCAAACAGCAGAATTCTGGGAAGAGAAAAGGCTCTGTCTGCAGTTGTCACCCAGACACAGAGGAAGCAAGATGAGGATGCCTCACTGATATAAGGTACCAAGCCATGTGGCTGACACAGACAAGAATTATGGGTTAATGTGAGATGTAAGAGTTAGTTAATAAGAAAGCCTGAACTACTTGGCCAACCAGTTTATAATTAATGTAGACCTTTTTGTGTTCTTTTTTTAAAACTGAACTGCTGCGGGACCAGGTGGGACAGAAACTTCTGTCAACAGCTCCTCACTTTTTTATGATAAGCAAGAGGGAGGAATGTTAGATTCAAGCATTTGTACTGGCCTGCCTTTGGGGTCCTGACGGGATACATCCTCAGCTGCAGCCACTGAAAGCACTTCCTGTTCACATTCACTATGTTTGCTTTTAAAAGTTAGGCCCTGCCTACCTCTCATCTCTTTCTCTCTCTCCCTCTCTCTATTTCTCTCTTTCTCTTCTACCACTCTTCTTCCCAGGTACTGTCTCTATCCCTTCTCTCTCCTCTTCTAATAAACCTCCTCTGTGAGTCTTTTTTTGTCTTTCTGGGTCTGGGTTACCTCACTCAAAATGATGTTTTCTAGCTCCATCCACTTGCCTGCAAATTTCAAGATGTCATTTTTTTTTCTGCTGTGTAGTAATCCATTGTGTAAATGTACCACATTTTCTTTTCTTTAGTTGAGGGGCATTTAGGTTGTTTCCAGGTTCTGGTTATGACAAACTATGCTGCTATGAACATAGTTGAGCACAAGTCCTCATAATACGATTGAGCACACTTTGGGTATATACCCAAAAGTGGTATTGCTGGGTCTTGAGGAAGGTTGTATCCTAATTTTCTGAAAAATCACCATACTGATATCCAAAGCAGCTGTGCCAGTTTGTACTCTCACCAGCAATCTAGAAGTGCTCCCTTTCCCCCACATCTTCTCCAGCATAAGTTGTCATCAGTGTTTTTGATCTTGGCCATTCTTACAGCTATAAGATGGAATCTCAGAGTTGTTTTGATTTGCATTTCTCTGATGGCTAAGGATGTTGAGCATTTCCTTAAGTGTCTTTAAGTCATTTTAGATTTCTCTGTTGAGAGTTCTCAGTTTATGTCTGTACCCCAATTTTTTAGTGGATTATTTGTTCTTTTGATGACAAATTTCTTGAATTTTTTATATATTTTAGAGATCAGCCTTCTATCTGATGTGGTGTTAGGCCTCTGTCCCAGGAAAACTGCTTCACTCAGGAGGCCTGAGATGGTTTGAATGAAAATGATCCCCATAGACGCATATATCTGAATGTTTGCCCCCCCCCCCAAGTTGGTACTGTTTGGGAAGGATTAGGAGGTATGACCTTGTTGGGGGAGGTATACTACTGGGGATGGACTTTGAGGTTTTCAAAGCTCACACCATTTCAGCTTTCTCTCTCTTTGCCTGGTGCCTGTGGATCAGATGTGAGCTCTCAGCTATCAATCCAGCTCCATGCCTGTCTAACAGTTTCCATGCTCCCTGTCATGATGGTCATGGGATCATCCTCTGAAACTGTAGGCCCCCATTAAATGCTTTCTTCTATACTTTGCCTTGGTCATGGTGCTTTGTCACAGCAATAGAAAAGTAGCTAAGACACAGCCTTTCTGACGTTTCTTGGCAGGCACACCTCTATCCACCTGGGTGTCTGGGGCTGGAGCAGTGAACTAGATGGTCATCAGTACCCAAGGGACTGGCATGGATTGTAGCCTGTGCCTATGTCATCTTGGGACAGGTTCTTTGGTGGTACTACCTCACCTTACTTGAGGGACAAGCCAGGGTATAACCACATTTCTTATCATTTTAGATGCATTTTCATTTTTATTTATGAAAATTAGGCAGATGCCAGAAAAATTATGGATATAGTTGCAGGTAGAAGAAGTAGCTTGAGGGGCGTGTTTCTATCACTGTGATGGGAACAGTTTATTACGAGGACAGAAACACATGGTAAAAGGCTCACAATAGATATTTCAGAGTTTGGATAATCAATGCCCCTCAAAAGCACTGTGTTATCACAGGCGTGGCTCCAGCCTGTGGCACTACTGGGGGTTGGTAGAAACTGTAGAGGGAGTTCTTGTAGGAGGAAATTAGGTTATTGGAGGAACACTCTTAAAGGGGAGATTGGGGCCCTAGTTTCTTTCTGTGTCTCTTTTTGCTTCCTGGATACCAAGGGTGAACAGGCTTTCTGCACAAGTCACCATCTCATTGCAGGCCCAGAGCAGCACAACTGAGAGACTATGGACAAATCCTGAAGACTGTGAGACAAAATAAACCTCTCTTCTTTTAAATTGCTATCTCAAGTGACTGCACAGAATCCACATAAAGGTCTTAGGTGCCTCACCAAAAAAAAAAAAAAAAAAACAATTGTTGTTCGCCTGGGTAAACAAACAAATACTGTCCACCAAAAAATCAGAGCAATAAGAGGAAGGATTGTGTGAACAAATGGAGAGCAACGTCAGACAGTTCTGGTGATGTCAGCGTCAGGAAAGACAAAGGGAAGGGGCCTGGGGAGAAACAGGAATGTTTCATTTTGTTTAAAGGAATATCCATGTAAGAAATTTGGCTTCTACAAACCATAAAATACACAAACAACAACTTCAGAACACATGAAGCAACAACTCTTAGAGATGAAAAGAGAAATTGCCAGAGCAGCAAAAAGAGGGTACTGTTCTTTGACTAACAGGCTGTGCATGAAGGGCAGACAATGCACAACTACATGGAAGATGCAGGGTTTAATAATCCCCTAGGAAACACTGCAACTGGGGAACAGATGTGGTACACTTTCTTTGAAAATTTGTTTAAAAAATAATTACAGACTACCTGGGAATAAAAATGGAAGCTCACTTCAAAGCCTGTGATACGAATCCAAATCTTGATTCAAAGAAGACTTGTTAATTAAATGCCATACATTAATAAAACATAAGTAGCTTTTATTATCCATGAAATAACACAGTGTTAGCCCACAAAACAAAAACAATTTCAGAGACAGTAAGGAAATAATATTACTATGACAGAAAAGGAATTTCTTTGTCCCACTCCAAAGTGCAGCATCAACTAAGAAAATACCTTTTGGTTCTCTGAATGGGCCAAGATAGACAAATCTTTTAGAACTATAACGAGGAGAAAGAGAAAAATAGCTATATACTGCATCCACCATAAAAGTAAATAGTTAAAGGCGATAAAGGGATTTTTCAACAATGAAAGTCACTATACACACATTTACAGCAAGCATTTGTTCATGGAGATGCATATGTGCCCTGCAGAGACTGGAGAAAGGCGCAGAGCTGCCTAGGAAGCCAGAGGAGCTGGAGTAGGCAGAATGCTTGAAAGACACCGAGTCGGCAAGGTCAGCTTCCAGAAGAGAACCCAAGAGTCTCAGTTATTTCCTTAGTTTGTTTATTTTGGTGCTGGAGGATTGAGTCCAGGGCCTCAAGTCTGCTAAGTAATCCTCTGCCAGTAAGCCACACCCCTGTCCTTGCCCAGCTCATTTAAAGATGCCACCATTGACCTCTGAATGGTCTGTTGCTTCCTTACTGTTAAAGATGCTGAGAGACATCAGAATCAGAAGGTCATTTCCAGTCTTGTTTCAGTATCTGAGATAAATTCTGACAAAAAGGAGACTAAGGCAAAAAAAAAAAAAAAAAAAAAAAAAAAAAACCTCTCAGGAATATAGATTTTTAAAAATAAACTTTATTGTAAAAACATGCAGATAAAAAGAAACCCCAGGCACTGGAATCAACCAGATCCAAAGTCTCAGATTTCTAAATAAAAATATGAATAAACTGAATTTAAGGAATACAAAAGATAATCTCACAAATATAAAATTTTATCAAGTATGTTTTTACTTGGGACCACTTTCATATAGTGATGCCTAGCAATGTAATGTGCTTCACTACACTAATAGGGCAAAAGAACAAAGCCAGATATGATCCTGTAGATAGATGCACTTTCGAGCATAGGCGATGTATATGAGAATATTTCCACTTTTGATAAATAGAGAATCATAAAAACCTTTCCAAACATGATAAATGGTATTTATTATAAACCCAACAACATAAAAACATAACGGAATCATTCTTAGTAAAACCACGCACAAGATAAGACTGCATCCTCGGATGGCTATTGTCAATTTCTCTGGAGGTGGTAGCCAAAACCATAGCAAGAAAAATGCATGTAATCTAAATATTACAGAAGATATGTCAAGTGATCATTATTTATGCTGCCTCTGAGTTCCTTCCTTGAAAATTCAGAAGTGTTTAATGGTCTCTCTAATTAACGGGAGTTCTGCAGGATATTAAAAAAGTCAACATTTAAAATAATCTAGTTGTGCTGGAGAGAGGACCCAGCGGGTAAAGTGCTTGCACAGCATGAGGACTGGCTTTGGGATCCCTACCATCCCTGTGGAAAAGCCAAGACTGGCAGCAGGCATCTGTATTCTTAGTGATGGTTCACAGAGACAGGAGGATCCAGGCTCTCAGGACAACCAGCCTAGGCAACCGGGGAGCTTCAGGTTCAATGAGAGACCATGTCTCTAAAAGTAAATAGAGAGTGATAGAGGTTGTAACATGATGTCAGCCTCTCTCTCTCTCCCTTTCCCTCCCTTTCCCTTCTTCCTTCCCCTCTCCCCTCACACACACAGAACGAATTGCATAGCTTTTCCATGCATTAGCAAGAGTCTTAGAAAAAGAGTTATGAGAAAAACATTGGTAATAGCAACTCCGCTATGAGAGCCCTGGGAACAGAGTCACAGGGATTATATAAGATATTAACAGAGAGAAATGTAAAAGTCTACTCAGGGGCCTGAAAAAAGGTTGGAAAGATAAAAGGTGTGACTCAAAGGGACTGTCCAACATCACAGGTGGGCCTGCTTTGGCCCCTGCAATGTCTGTAAGCTTAATTAAAATTCTAGCCAAATATGTGTTTAAAACCCTTTGTATGTGATAAATTCCAATGATCAGGACAAGATAAATCAATTGATGTGTGTCTCTGAGGCAGCTAGATAACCAAAAAGAAACTCTTGAATTATACAGCGAAGAGAAATAAACACCAAAGAGATTAATTGTGGGTTTTTTTTGTTTGTTTGTTTTGTTTTATTTTTGTTTTTTGAGACAGGGTTTCTCTGTAGCTTTGGAGCCTGTCCTGGAACTAGCTCTTGTAGACCAGGCTGGCCTTGAACTCCACTTGCCTCTGTCTCCTGAGTGTTGGGATTAAAGGTGTGAGCCACCACCACAGAGCGTCTAAAGGTGTGTTTAAGATTAACCCAACTGGCTGGGCAGTGATGGCGCACGCCTTTAATCCCAGCACTCGGGAGGCAGAGGCAGGCGGATCTCTGTGAGTTCGAGGCCAGCCTGGTCTACAAGAGCTAGTTCCAGGACAGGCTCTAAAAAAGCTGCAGAGAGCCGGGCAGTGGTGGCACACGCCTTTAATCCCAGCACTCGGGAGGCAGAGGCAGGCGGATCTCTGTGAGTTCGAGGCCAGCCTGGTCTACAAGAGCTAGTTCCAGGACAGGCTCTAAAAAAGCTGCAGAGAGCCGGGCAGTGGTGGCACACGCCTTTAATCCCAGCACTCGGGAGGCAGAGGCAGGCGGATCTCTGTGAGTTCGAGACCAGCCTGGTCTACAAGAGCTAGTTCCAGGACAGGCTCTAGAAACTACAGGGAAACCCTGTCTCAAAAAACCAAAAAAAAAAAAAAAAAAAAAAAAAAAAGATTAACCCAACTGGTGCTTTTTAGTTGACTTTGTTTTGTATAACTTGAAACTTAGAAGTATCTTTCTTTTTCTCTCCCTTCCTCTCTCTCTCTTTCTTTTTTGAAGGACTAAACGAGAGAGGTCTTTTTATAATAAGAAAGAAAAGACTTAATGAAAAATATTCTTCATTTCAAAATAAATTTAAAATAAATCAGGAACAAAACTGAGTGCATAAAAGGGTAAAAGAAAATATAGGCAGATATTGGTTTGGGAAGGGGAGAAGACTGAGAGATAGCACAAGGGGAGGACAGGGCAGGACTAGACAGTACGGGACTGGGCAGAAGTAGACAAGGTAAGGACATTCACCCTAGGCCCAGGTGATGCTTGTGGGTGCTGAATTCTACTGATAGAGATTTAAATAACACGTGGACCAACTATGTTCTGTAGAAAGTGTATTTATGCAGGAAAAGCTAATGTTCTTGGTATGAAATGGAAACGTTCAGATTATTAAGGAAAAGAGCGGTGTCTGCCAAAAATGGGAAAGGCACAAAGAGGTAAATCCCCTGCCTCTGAGTGAAGGCCTACTATGTGCCAAGCAATGCTGGATACTGCAGACCTACTGTGAGCCACAGGAGGTCATTGAGCTCCTCAAGACAAAAACCTATTTATGGGACACACGTGGACAGCATCCACTTTCAAAGAAAATTACACTAAAATATGATGCCTGCCATGTGGGAGAAGATGGAATACGGCAATACCTTGATAGCAATATGTTCAAAACCCTAGAAATGGGCAATCTTTAACCCAGCAATTCATCTGAGAATTTATCTTGCACAAATAATCAGGAGGACGTTAGAGAGCAATAACGAGAACTGATTTATAGTAGTGTTCCGTGAAGCTCGTTCACTAGAGAAGTTAGACATGCCCATCATTCTGCAATAGGGAGATTGTTAGGGAAGTGACACTATAGCCGTGCGGTGGTGGGTGACACAGCTTCAAAACGGGCCACTGAGGAAACCAAGGCAAGTTTGGATTTCATGAGAGGTTGCTAGTTTTAAAAGTATTTTTTTTAAAGCAGAGAAAGAACAGCAGGAGATTAACTAGCAATGCTGCCTTAGCTTGGGATAATTACTGATATTTCCCCAAACTTAGTGAGTTGCAGCTGCTAAGCAAAACACTATATATATATATATATATATATATATATATATATATTCTTGATATATATATATATATTCTTGATGCATTTTGTGGTATTTTCATATTTTTACATATTATTAAATAGTGATTAAGATGAAGCACAACTAATGAAGAGTCAAGTTAATTTTCTTAAATAGTCGTTTTTTAAGATAGTGGAAACACTTCAGGTTTTGTGTGCATGTGCGTGTGTGTGCATGTGTGTGTGTGTGTGTGTGTGTGTGTGTGTGTGATGTGTATGTGTTTGCCAGGGATTATGCCAGAGCCTCCCACATGCCATGGCCTCCTCAGTCCAGCATCCTTAACCACAATCCCCATGCTGTACACTGATTCTCTAGAATATCTTCCAAACAATGTCTCTCTATTTCTGATGCCGACCCCACCTCCTGGAGTCTTCATTCTTTTTTCTTCCCATGAGCTTGGCTTTCTTAGATTCTACACAAGATCATTCACTATCTGTCATTTGGTGGCTGGCTTATTTCTCTTAGCACAATGTCCTCTTAGTGCAATAACTTTAATTCATCCACATTGTAGTATTTAATAATATTACCTGCTTTTAAAGATGAAATAAGATGTCCTTTTATGTATGTACATAGCAGTGCTTTTTAATTTCTACTTTTTTATTCATCCATCAACAGACACTTAGAATTTTCCATGTCTTGGCTATTACTAGTCATGCCATTTTATAGACTGACTGCCTCAGGCACTATTTTCTTTTGGTAAGCCTTATTTTTAAAAATAAACCCTTAAAGATATATACTGATTTGTAGATATAGAAAATCAATGTGTTGGTTTTTCAAATAGCAAAAGTATTGAATTAATGATTGTTTTTGAATAGTAAGATATTTTAAAAAATTGACAATTACTCATTTTTCAAAATTAACACACCAGGGTTTTTAGAATTATTTCATGTTCACAACAAAATTAAGCAGAAATCTCAGAGGTTCTCTTATTCCTCTGTTTCTACATCCCTATAAACTCTTCACTGCTGCTGCTCAGCACCACAGTGGTATACTTTATAATGGAAGTATATATTTTTTCTTTCTTTTCCTTCCTTCCTTCCTTCCTTCCTTCCTTCCTTCCTTCCTTCCTTCCTTCCTTCCTTCCTTCCTTCCTCTCTCCCTCCCTCCATCTTTCTTTCTTTCTTTCTTTCTTTCTTTCTTTCTTTCTTTCTTTCTTTCTTTCTTTCTTTCTTTCTTTCTTTCTTTTATTTAAAGGCACATCCCACAGATCCTCAGACATGTATCTGTGACTTACTGGCTTAGAATTTTGTTTTAAGTACAGGCCTAGTCTTTGGAAAGATCAAGTCTGTCCCCACTTCACTTGGTATCAGCTAATCAATTAGACCTGAGGAGCTAAGCAGTCATGAGATACTATGATGTCATGGGTTTATCTCCAAAACGGTAGGGGGTTTGTTAGCTGTTCTTGGGACTCTGCTTTTGTGGGATGAAAGGACGGGCTTCTCCGCAGGCATGAGGTGGGTTGCAGCAACATCTTTCACCCTTATTTCCTTTGGGGTCCAATCCTATAACACGAGAGCTCCAATTTTCTCTCGTGGCTCTTGAGGGCAGTCTTTCTGAATCACCAGCTAAGCCACAGCATGACCTGGAGGGAGACTAGGTGAAAGTCTGTGAAGGCTGAAGTCCTACAGACTGCATGGCTTAAATGACAGCACTTCTTTTTCTTAGGACAAGGTATCAGTGGGGCTGGTTTCTGCTCTGAGCTCTCTTCTGTTGGTAGATGAGTCTCTATTCCTGTGTCTTCGTATGGTCTCCCTCTTATGTGGGTCTACATTTTCTCTTCTTACCAGGTCACTGGTCACCTTGGACTAGAGACTGATCTTTATGATCTCCTTTTAGCTTAATTATCTCTTTTAAGGCCCTTTCTCAAATACATTCATCTTCAGAGGTACTGGGGGGAGGGGGGTTGGGACACATGCATTTTATGGCAACAAAGTAAACCACATTATGCTAAGCATATTGTTGCTACATCATTGGTGATGGACTGGGTAGTTTAGCCTGTGTTCTGCTGCTGTAACAGAATGGCACAGACTGAGTTGATGTAATGATAGAGATTTGTATGACACAAAGTTCTGGAAGCTAGCTTGTCCAAGAATGGCACAGACAAAGAGGATGATTGTGCTTTGTCCAAACATTGTGGAAGTAAGTTAAGTGTGCCAAAGGAGAAAGAAGTAGACTGAACTCATCTTTGCCAGGAAAGTAAGTTCTTGGCAAGTGATCTGTTCCTGTATTTTGCCAATTCCACCCTAAGGATCTGATTACAATACTGCTGCAAAGACTGTTGACTTTTGACAGGAGTTTTGGAGGGACGATTTGAACTGGCAGCTGGGGAGTGGAGACCCTTTGCTGCAGCCTTTTCTGGGCATCCAGAGAGTGAGCACCCCATGAAACAGCATCTGCCCAGGCTCTGAAGCTTCTGCTCTTTCTATCCCAAAACTATCCTTCTCTGAACCAGATCATGTTGTGAAGTCTCTTGCTCTTCCTCCTCTGGAAATGTGATGCAGGATTTCCACCGCTCCACCAGCGTTGTACTATTACTGATTGGAGCAGGGTCACTGCTAAGGTAGATGCTGGATGGAGTACCCATTGAAGGACAAGCTTGAAATTCTTGTCCAGTGTTATCTTTCACAAGAAGAGATACCCCGAGGGCAGAATTGTTAGTTCCTGGGAGGCCAATGAGGGTTCCTGCTTGGTAGAGTAGCTTTAGCATGGGAAGGAGAAGGTTACATGCAACCTTGAGATGCACCTTGTGGGATTTGCTCTGTGTAGGAGCTAGAACACTCCTCATGAGCAATGCAATATATGCATCACTATATAGAGAGAAGGAAAACTACCCAAAGGTCAGACTTCCAGTCAGATTGCTCTTTTGGGTAGTTATATATTGTGGACAAGGTAAAGGCAAATAACATCACCAAAATAGTCACATGACAGGAAAGGCGGGCAACCCTTAGGGGCACAGACACTCAGGATCTGAAGGAAATGGCACACCTCTTTTCCTTCTTCAGGGTTGTTTGTGGAGGGTAACTTGGAGTGGCAGTGTTCAGGGGAGGAGTTGAAGGTTTGGGGCCCAGTTAAAAAATGACAGCACCAGCTAGGTGCCGCTGATGGTACTGCGGTCTCTGGAAGTAGTGTTCTTGGAGAAAAGCAGCCTATTTGCTAAAAATGTCTGAGATTGCTCAAGTTACTGGGTAAAAAGTAGAATCTGACCACATTTGCTCATGCTCTTGAGTAACAAATCATCTAGACATAAAATAATAAACCCTTCTAGCTTTTCTCCGGGCTCATCCATCCCTTCCCTACTTATGTATGTTTGCTGGAAAGAACCTGCTTGCAAGACTGCTGAAATGTATCTAGGTTCTCACGGACAACTGTCCCTCATGGTATTTTTTCTCTCTCCATTACCCTTTATCCCCAATTATCCCCAACAGCCTTGTACATCAATTGCTCTCTGATTTGCTTGCTTTGATTGTTATACTAAGTGAAGATTAGTTACAAGTGTCAACTTGGCTACAATATGGTGCCAGGCATTTCGCCAGTCACCAGCTTAGATGTCCCAAAGGTAGTTATTAGAAGTGATTAACATCCAGGTTGGTAGACTGAGGTAAAAGTAGATAGTTCTCAGAATGTGGGTGGCAAATAGTCAGGCTTTTGTGTCTCTCTGTGACTTAAATTCGGGAGGAGTTGTGTTAGCTCACTGTTTCAGAGAGGTCAGTCCATGGTGACTCAGCAGTAAACATCTTGGTGGTGGCAATGCGTGGTGGAGGCTATTTGTCCCTTTCTCAACCTTTGTTTTCAGTGCTCGGGATAGAACCCAAGACTTTGAGCATATAGCCCCCAGTGCTCTACCACGGGGCTGTATGCCCAGTTTTATACTTTGTTTCTTGGTAGATGGGCAGTAGAGAGAAGGGGGCATATAAGATGAGGTCAGGGCAAGGAAGTGTCCTCTACCAACCCCACCTTCTACTTTTTATCATCTCCTACCGATGTTATCAAATTGTGAACCCAAAAGGGGTTAATCCATTCATTTCAGTTACTGGTTATCTGGTTGTGCCTGGAAACAGCCTCACAGACACATCTCCTACTCGGTTATTAACCCAGTGAAGTTGATTATCAACATTAGCCAGCGCAGGTATGGCTCAGTAATCCCCTAGGTGTTTATTAATCTACTCAAGTTGATAATCACTGTTGGACCATGATGGTGTCATTCAGCCAGTTGCAGGCTTTAGTTCAGAGTTTCCAGAGGAGGAAATTTTTTTGCTTCCAAAATGGGAACAGATTCTTGCTGTCATTTCCAACCTGCCTTGCTCGCTCTCACAATTACATAAGGCAATTCTTTAGAATACACATGACTCCCCTCCCCCCCTCCAGGTGCTGTTTCCCTGGAGAACTTAGACGAATGCAGACTGTGAACATGACCCAGTCCTCAAGGGGGAGAGGAGGGCTGAAGGTGCTGGGATGTGAGGCACAGGCTGCTTTGCAATTCATGAAGCAAAGCAGGTGGGATTAAAAAAAAATTGCAAACCCGCTGAATCCCTGACAGAATCAGAACTAATATATAAACATCTAATGAAATATGACCAAAGGGTAAAAATCTTAGGCATTGCTGTACTTCTCTCTGAGGATAACAGAAGTTTTGATTTTATTTGAATCTCAGGCTCCTGGAATAGTATTTAGTACTTTTCTTATAAAACGCCTAACACATTTTAGGTGTTAAAGGAAAGGTTAATTTCCTTTAAAAAATTCTGTGCAGAGAGCGTTCTCTTCCAACTCACATGGAGGCTGCATATAATTTCCCCATCCATCCCCAGTCCTTTCTCCTGCCTTTAAAACTTTCCTTTAGCATTGCATTTGACTCACCTTTGATTCGCGAGACATCTGGGTTTTGTTATACGCTGTACGCTGATTCTGTTTTATTTTTATTCCAGATGATGTTCAAATGGCCCCATGTGTCTGGGAGTGTCATCTATTTTATGTAGTTTTTGATCAATGAGGTTCCAAGAGAAGTCTCTATGCCATTACCCAAAGCTGTTCACTTTGGAAAAAACAGGAACAAGAGAGCAATGGCAGCTTCATTTTCTATCTGGAATCATTTTGAGAGATAGCTTTTGACCTAAATGTATGTGTTTTCTGCAGGCTTTGAAAATTGTATTTTATCAATTAAAATTTACATAAAAAGCAACTTATGAGTACAGATTGAAAGTTTTCATCACGGGGAACATTCTTAGCAGTTCCTCCAGGATTTGGTAGAAAGAAGTTCATTCAAGTGCTCCCATGATGCATTGGTACTGCCCCAAATATGTGCTTGTAACTTCCAGATCTGAAGGAAGGAAAATTCCACTTCTAATTCTTTAGCCGCGGCAGCAATGGATCGGCGGACCGAGGACAGAATTAATCCAGATTTTCCCACGGTTAGGTATTTCTTCAGAGCTTTGGACCAAATGTTACTGCTTTCCCAGAGATCTACTGTCTACTTTTGTCTGTAGGAGGAGCTCAAAGTATAGCCTCCTCAAGAACTGTGGAGAGACTCACAGCTCATATACACATGTTCCCCCAAACAAGGAATGATAGGGGACGCATAGAAGATAACTTCTGGGAGAGCCAGATGGCCATGACAGTGATTAAGACATGGCCTAGAGGAACTCGGAGTTTGAATTCATGGAAGGCATTGCCAGTTGTATGCAGTGTATTACAGTTAGCTCAACACAGGTAGCTGTAGGTTAAGTGGGCCTCATTGGTTCAGAAGCAGCCAGCAGTTGTGTGAATGTGAGCTTGTGCGGAGCTGCTAAAGACCTCCAAGGCTGTTAGTGGCATGTGCTTATGGTCGGAAAGGAATCATCCTCCATGGCTCCCACTTACTACAGAGATGAGCGGATCTAGACCTAAGTTGCACTGCTGGTCTGATCTAAGTGCCTATACCTTCAATGGAATTACTTCTTGCATGACAAGATTGATAATTATGTACCGCAAACTGAAACTTCAAGCATCTTTCAAAGAAGGCCCATCCTTGGGGGCTAAGAATGTAGCTCAGTGGTACAGTAGTCACTTAGCATGCACTAGATCATAGATTCAATCCCCGGCACCATTAAATAAATAATTGAAAGCTTATCTTTAAGATCTTATAGTCATACTCTTGTTGGAGAGAGAGCAAATACTTAAAGTTAGAACTGACTTTAGTAATCTTGTAGGCGCTCATGGGATTTGGCCCCCAACAGTTAGATATATTTTACATGTGAAAGTCGAGCCTCAGGAGGCCTTGAACTCTGATGAGATATGCAGAGTTGCTTAGTTGTCCCATTTCTTAGGGAGGTTCTGAGACTGTTTCTGTTACCACAATGATGGGGTGTGGCCAGATGTGCCCTGAAGAAGAGTTTGGTGTGTTATACAAACCCTACACTTCCTTGAAATACCTTAAGGTTCCAACCTCACCCTAGTGCCCTTGCTTTTAAAACAACTACCCCTGCTTCCCGTATTCTGGGCATTCACATGCCAGGTTTAACCAACTAGATAGAAAACATGCTTTTTACGAATTGAATCTGTGCTGAACGTGTATAGACTTTTTCCTTCACCATTATTCCCTAACTGATATCCCATAATAACCATTCCTGCAGCACTGTCTTTATATTGTATAACGTCTGATAAGGAAGCCAACAATTTTTCATTGTTCCTAGGACAATGGGAGTATGTAATATTCATGTACTACATGGTTTGTGTAAGGGAGTTGAACAGCCATAGATTTTGGTATTCTTGAGGGTCCTGAAAACAATTCCCCATGGATCCAAGAGTTGTCTAGATTTTTCTTAATTGTAGAAATGTCTACAGTGTTTAGTTTGCAAGGGTTTACTGTGCGAATCATGTGCCTATGAACCTGCACATCTGTCTATCAACTGTCAATATGCCAATTGTTTATTTTATGCCAAAAATTTATTTGTTCATACACCTTCTCTTCCATCTTCCTACTATGTCATCTTTTGTCTTTTATATTTGGATATTGTACCTTGGGTGAAATGGTAAGTTCTCCATTCAGTTGCTATGCGGGCCAGTGGCTCATTTGTTAGCTGGATTAATGAAGTCTATGTCATCACACTTAGGTCTAATTCTCTAAAACAGCTCAGGTCCTTAGCTCTTCTCTGCTCATGGCCAAAAGCAACAAGGAAAAGTTTTATCCTAGAACTGGGAGAAATAAGGAAGCCAAGATCTGATAATCCTCCTGTTAGGGTGGCATATTTACAAAACTCTCTTAGATTCATTCTTTTCAGCCTGTGTTATTAATAGCAAGAAGACAAAAGGTCTCACTTTATTAAAAAAAAAAGAACCAGTCATAACACTCTTATTCACAGCATGCATGCCCTTTCAGAGGAAATATTCCCACTAATGAGGCTCCTTTACATGTCCATTAGTTATTATAAAAAAAACCCCTTCCCTTTAATTAATGTGGCTGTGCTTTAGGCCTCCTTTGGAGATGTTCTTTTATCTTCAGCTACAGAAATAAGATGAGAGGGAAACATTACATCAGGTGAGCTTATCTGTGTTTGATGCAACAATGGAAGCTTTCTTTTTTTCTTTCCTCGAGGCTTTGAAATGAACAGCTCAAGGGATAAAGAGAATATTTAGGTAAAAAGTAAGCACAGTCAATGAAAGGAATGGGTATTTGTACTTGAAGTTACATGGGAGTCAGTAGAAATGGTAGACTGGAAACTACCTCCCATTTCTCTTTTAAAACCTTATATGTAACAGAATTGTTTTTCCGACTTCATCCTTCATCAGCAAGGGGGAATTGAGTATAGGAAAGCTAGTACTAGGGAGGGGTCACTGCAGACAAAGCATAAATCTAAGTCTATTGCATGGTTAGGAGGACAAAGGTTTGTTCCCAAGATCTGCCAATAGACAAATAGTCAGTATGTGTACACTGAGAGGTCTCATATGTCCAATGAGAATCCAAAGGCAGAGTCTTAATGGAAAACTTCTCTATATATTCAACAGTACACATTCAAGTAGGAACATCTTTTACAAAGGAAAGTGGAAGGAAAGAAGGAGAAGGTAAAGCTGACAGGGTGGGTTCCAATCCAGTCACCGTAAGAACCACCAGGCAGACTGAACTGTAGAGTGCTCTAAGGAGGAGCCCAGGGAGGCTACTGGCAAGCAAGCCAGAGTGACTGATTTTTCAGAGGCAATCTATGCTCTCACACCTGACTTTGGAGTTTATCATTCACTGTGTTTTACTTCCAGATATACTCAGGTGGGCCTCAGAAAAGACTACCGGTGCCTGGAGAGTACCAATAAATTATTCAGATTACATTTTGACATTAAATGCTCTAACACAAAGTGTACCTCATTAATACTTCCTGGTCAGAAGAATTTTTTAGTTATCTTAGGTAGATCTAATAGATGCTGGAGCATTTTCCTAAGTTAAGAGCTCTGGGATAATATACCTTGTTATTATACATTGCCTACTATGTCTGTAACGTGTTACTGTGCTGTGCCCGGCTACCCTGAATGTAAGACCAGTATGCCGGCAGCTGCTGATAATGGAACAGTGGGAAATAAATATCTCAACAAGTAATCCAAGGTGGAGAACAAAGAATAACTAGCAAGGGTGCCAGGGAACTTGCTCTGAGTGACTCTGTGAGGAGGGGAAGACTCCATACTGCATGCATTTTTAAAACGTAAGGACTTGTATCTGATTTCTATGCGGTCAGACAAGATCTTGGGATGAGGTAAGATCATCTAGGATCAAAACACATGTTTGATCCACAATTCAATTTCTGATCTTCAGTTCAAAGAAACAATTAAGCATGGATACCAAGAACGTTGACATGTTTATAAAGTTAGAAGTTTGAAACCATGTAACATCCCATCAATGAGTTAGCAGTTAAGTAAGCGACGCACATGCATTTGGAAATACCAGGTAGCAGTTCATAAAACAATAACAACAACAACAACAGAAACAGCAGCAATTTGAGTTTGAACTCCCAGTCCTGCCTCAGTCTTCCAAGTGCTAGGATTGTAGGTGGGGGGCCAAAGTGCTCAGTGTTCTAATATAGGCTACTAAATGGAAAAATAAAAGGGGAGTTTGAAAGTTAGAATATATAATATAGTGCAACTGGGCTAAAAACATTCTATGTACACACACACACACACACACACACACACACCATTTCCACATGTAGCATATTTAAGTGGATATAGTAAATTCTGGAAAGACACATGAAACCTACAAGTCTTTCCTTCTAAGGAGGGCATTGAGATTGAAGGGTGCTATGGGCAGCTTTAAAAAATCCTACAATTCTCTGGACTTTTAGCATCAATGTGTTCATGTCATACTTGTGTAATTAAAAGTGAATTAAATGTGTTCTCTACTTCAAAGGAAAGGGAAACACAGTATAGTGCTATAAAGAGATAAAGGAGAAATGAGAATAGGAGGATTAAAGCAGGGCTAGGTTAGGAGAGTAGGGTAAAGGATGGAATATGGGGAGGGACAACTAACACTAAAGATCCATTGCAAAGCCGTAAAGAACCTACTGCTTTGGGAGCTTCCTAAAATGTAAACACATGTAAAAGATATATAATGTATAATCAGATGAAACATATAAAATCTCCAATTTAAATGGAGTTATATAATAGGGGAGATAATGCCTCAACTAGACATCTTGGGCCATCAAGTAAAATCTCCAGTGCCAGGAATGGGTTACATCTTATTGAAACATTGGCCAAACGGGTTCCACAGACTGACCCCTTCTAAAAACCTCACAGGCTATTGCCAAGGTTATTGGTTAATCTGTATGTCCTGATGGTAAGTCCCTGTTGCTGAAGACAGAACTTACTTACATCACTGAACATGCAGAAATCGAACTGGAGCCCACCTAGAAGCATCATCTAGAAACAGCCAGAGAAAAAATGTATTTTCTAAAGCAATCTGAACTAAGACCTCAGGAGTAGACTCAACAGTTTTGCCAGAGGAGCAGATATTTTGTATATGGCTGATCCACAGAGACATACCCTGAGTCACTTAGAATTTAGGTATTAGAGCTTAGCAAGTAATATTCAAATATTGCTAAACATACCCAACCTTCATGAAAAAGAACAAAAAGAATGAGAGAGGGAAGACCAAGGCAGCAGGCATGTTGGGGGGGGGGAGGGAGAAGAGGGGAAGGGAAGGGGGATCAGAAAAGATTAATGCTGAAAACTGTTGCTGAAGCAGTTCTGGGTGAAAAGATGAACGCGTGGAGACAGCCAGAATGGTGTCTGACCTCCCCATAGCACCGCTGAAGCACAGATAATGGGGTGATACTCCATCTCAAGAGATGCTTATTTACAACTCAACAGTCACTAACCTACTAAGCTATCAATCAAATCGAGTATAGTGTGGAAGTCTGAAGGTTATTCCCCAGAGGGATGAGAGTACCCTGGGATAGGCAGATGCTGGGAATCTGGGAGAAATGGACCAAATACCGAGCAGCCCAAAGGGGAAGTCTAGGGTGAAACCGGAAGGGAGGAATTATGAGCTGGTCCAGAAAGCAGCACAGAGCACAGCCAATGGGCGACTTCTCCCTGAGGGACACAATTAAATAATACTGTGGGTAGATTATCAGATGTGTTGATCATATGGAGAGGAGATTTAGAAAGTTATTAAACCATCTAGGGGAAAATTAGATATGGAAACATAAGAAACCGACAAAATAAAAATAAAATCATTATTACCAAGGGAAGCACAAAACCTGTTCGAGAAAAGAGAAGCTATCAGTTCAGCTGTAGATGATGCTTAAATACCTTTAATTATATAAACACTGAATATCGATTTAGCTTTATATTCAAGAACTGAAAGAAATGTGCACATGCACTTGTGTGTGTGTGTGTGTGTGTGTGTGTGTGTGTTGCATTTAAAAAAGTTAAATTCTCAAAGAGATCAAATTGGCAGTCACCCCAATTTCATAATGGCGACTAGGGTCACCTCTTCAGGGGTTGGTGATGAGACTAGGAGAAAAAACTGGAGAGACAGCTCAGGGCAAGGACCCCATAAGCAGCAGTTTCAGAGGTGTCCGTGGTTTTCTGAGTGTGACTTCTTATCTACTTACCCACTGAGACCCTCCCTGGAGGCTGCACATGAGGTGGGAATTAAATTCCAGACCAGGGACATTATTAATCCCTCCCGTGAACAGTTTTGGCAGTGGACCTCAACACTTCATGGTGAAAATGGGCTCTATCTATCCCCAATTTCAGCCTGTCTTCTAAGGAGTTTTAGGACCACCCCTTTGGGAGGTGAAACAGCACTGGTAAAGGCCCAGTAAGGGAAAACTAGTTTCTTCTGGTCAAAATGATGAGATTGCTAGACTAGCAGGAGATCTAACACTCCAACTATCCAAAGAGAATAGAGTTAATCCAGGCAGACTGGTCAATTACCTACCTAAGAGATCACATTCAGAAAGGCAGGCTCACCTCTAGGAAGGCAGGCTCACCCCTTGGAAGGCAAGTTCAGGTTGAGCCATGCTAAAGAGATAGATGGAATAATTAATTATCCCTAGAGTGGGATCACACACTTTTCCTTCCCAGAATTCCTGTCCCCAGCAAAGTCCCTACAAGCAGCCATGAATTACATTCTTTTTTTTTTTTTTTAATGTCTCTTTCAGATACTGGCTGAACCTAAGTATACTTTTGCTGGTTCTTTGAGTTTCTTTGATCTTTCTCCGAGGCCCATTTCCAGGCTCTGTGGCTGTTTGTGTGCCCTGTGACTGACCCCTGTGCTGGCTTCTTTTCCATCATTTCCCCATTCTCTCAGTAGCTGCTGAGAGTTACAGTTTGCCTGCTCTGGGGTTTTTCTTTTCAAGTTTCGCAAAAATGTCCTCTTTGAGTAAATTTTGACTTTGCTTGACCAAAAAAAAAAAAAAAAAAAAAAAAGCGCAATTTTCACTACAATAGAGAAAGTTCATATGCAGTGTCTGAACTGGAACAAACTGACACCTTTTTAAAATGTGGAGCTCCGTAGCACAGGGGAGTTGTTAATAAACTGAGAAGGGAGGTTCAGGAATAATGGGACAAATGCAGCTGTCATTAATGTTTAAAGCCTGCATTTGGCTTTTAAAACTGTAAGCTATTATTTTGATAAAATCACAGCGGAAATAAAATCACCCATTCATCACTCAATGTGATTTTTATGACACTTAGAGTTATTAAAAGGAGAACCCCGAATAAAAGTGCTCATACAGAGGCATTATAGAGTTAAATGTCAGATGACAAAGTGACAGCCATTATGGCTGTCATCTTTTGGATACATAACTTAGCATCGTCTCACTTAATGCCCATCTTCATCCTTAACAGGGATGCTGCAATTATTAAGTACATCTTACAGATGAGCGGGGGGGGGGGGGGGATGAAATAGTTGGAAAGCGGAGGAATGAACCCGAGACTATGGTCAGAGTATAGGTGCATTCTACCCCCACCCTACACCTGGACAGACAAAAGATACTCTCATCCTTAGTCGTAGAAATTGTTCTTTGCAGGGAATGGTGGTGAACATGGAGATTCATGTTCCGCTTAAGCTGCTGAGAGATGGGAAAATGAGGAGGACTCTAATTAAGGAGGGAGATAAATGCAGAAGACTAGAGAAAGATGTAAGGAATCATGTTATCAACTAACTGCCTAAAACAACATATAAGTCAGATCATAAATATACATGTATAGTTTAAAAGACAGTTTCCCACTTAGGCTGGTATTACTTCCCCCGAGATCTAAAGACCATATAAGCACAGATAAACATAGTCCTCACCCTTCATCGATGGAAATGTCTCCTCCTAACAGACAGAGACCAAAACAACAAACACAGCCAATCAAAATGCACAGTTGTGGAGCCCAGTCCCAACAACAATCAATGAAACAACGCTATGAATTTGAGAGAGACCATAGAGGGGTATAGGACAGGATTTGGAGGAAGGGGAGGGAGAAATGATATAATTATACTATACTCTCAAAAAATAATTGAAAGCAAATAAATTAACAAACAAAAAACAACAACAAAATGAGTGAGTCACAGAACAAGAGAAAAAGCCAGGAATATGGGAAAACAGGGAGGAGGGGTTGATGATGGGGCAGGAATGAGGTAAGAGTATGTGGGGATGAGAGCAATCAGAATGCATTATGTGCGTATACAAAACTGCCCAGGAAACATGTGAACAATGAAAAATGGAAAATCAGAATTTATGCACTACTCATAATCCTTGCCCCACGTCTTTCACTGCTAAGAGATCTGGGGCCACGGGACGTCAGAGAAGAATTAGAGAGCTCGGGATGTTCCCCTTCTTCATAGATGAGGCCGTGCGAGAGAGACTTCAAGTTTCCCCCGTACTTCAAAGAAAATTTAAGTCCCGTGTAATTTGCTATGTGATAAGGCACTGGCTTAAATTTACAAAAGAAATATTGAAGGTTCTTTTTATACTCATCTCCTACACATTTTCAGTGAGGTTATTTTTAGATTTGTCGGCACACAACTTAAAATGCTGCCCTGAATCTCTGTGCACAGCAGTGACACTCCACAGTTGCTAGTGGCTCTTCCTGTCTATTGTGTTTGATGGCCACCCTAGGCCCATGAAATAAGCTCAGTCGGTGCCATTCATTATTTCATAAATAGGGACACTCAGGACCCGGAAAGCACAATGGTTTCCTGTGGCTCACACAGGTGCTAAGTGACAGAGCTGTGAGCAGAACTCGCAACTCGTGATATTTTCCTATTGTCTTTACACAGCACCCATTGTCCTTCACTCAGCAACCAGTGATGTCACATCTAAGCAAAAAGACCACTTCTTCTAGATCTTTTCCAAATGCATCAGCTTCTAGAACAGGATTAAGCATGGGCTTTTTTGACAGGGAAATAAACTTTCTATTGGTTCCTCTAATGTTGGCAAGTTAATAGATTGAAAAAAAAAATGCACAAAATGAAATTTGGCAACATCTTCCTTGGAATCCGGCATCTGCTACTCTAGCACAGTACTTGAGGTAATTCAGTTACTCAGAGAAAAGAATTATCTTTGCTCACAGTTAATTCAGTTACACAGAGAAAAGAATTACCTTTGCTCACAGTTTTGGATGCTTCAGTTCATGATCGATTGATCCCAGAGTATTGGATCAGTGTTGGGGAGGCCGGAGTGCATGGTATAGCAAAACCACTTACATCAAGAGCCAGGATGCAGAGAGACGAACAGTAGGGTGACAGAGTCTCACTATCTCCTTACAGACACAGTTCCAGTGACCCAAGGACTGTTCCCTAGGGCTCATCATTCAAAGTTCCCATTATATCCTAATAGTGATGGCCTGAGGATCAATCTTGAACACACGGGCATTTTGGGGCCATTTAACATTCAAACTGTAGCAACCCCTAATTCTTTTTTTATTTAAATTTTTTATTCATTTTACATACCAACTACAGTTCCCCTTCCCACACCTCTGCTCACTTGCCCTACCTCTCCCCAACCAACCCTCCATCCACTTCTCAGAAATGGTAAGATCTCCCATAGGGAGTCAACAAAGATTAGCATATTAAGTTGAGGCAGGACCAAGCCCCTCCCCCACTGCATCAAAGCTGAGCAAGGCATCCCACCATAGGGAATGGCCTCCACAAAGACAGCTCATGCACCAGGGATAGATACTGGCCCCACTGCTAGGGCCCTCTCAAACAGACCAACCTACACAATTGTTGAGCACATGCAGAGGGCCTAGTTTGGTCCCATGTAACTAGATGAAGGTTCAAGGGCATCTGTTAACTATGTTCATAGCAGCATTATTTGTAATAACCAGGACCTGGAAACAATCTAGATGCCCTTCAACCAAAGAATGGATAAAGAAAATGTGGTACATTTATACAATGGGGTATTATTCAGTTGTGGAAAAAAAAACAATAACATTATGAAATTTGCAGGCAAATGGATGGAACTAGAAAAAAAATTATCCTGAGTGAGGTAACCCAGACCCAGAAAGACAAACACGGTATATACTCACTTATAAGTGAATACTGGATGCAAAGCAAAAGATAACCAGACTATAATCCACAGCTTCAGAGAAGCTAGGTAACAAGGAGGCTCCGAAGAGTGATGCATGGATTGCCCTGGGAAGGGGAAATAGTTACAATCTCCTGGGTAAACTGGGTGTGGGGGGGCAGTAGAAGGGAGGGGATGGGGAATGAGAACATCAGGGAACTGGATGGTCAAGTTGGGGGAGGGATGAGTGGGAGAGCAATGAAAGAGATACCTTGATAGAGCAAGCCATTATGGGGTTAGGGAGAAACCTGGTGCTAGGGAAACTCCCAGGAAGCCACAAGGATGACCCCAGCTAAGACTCCTAGCAATGGTGGAGAGGGTGCCTGAACTGGCCTTTTCCTATAATCAGATTGGTGACTACCCTAATTGTCATCACAGAACCTTTATCCAGCAACCCCTAATTCTTATAGTTCTTATACTTATACAAGATAAAACAAGTTATAGGTTAAATCTGAGCACCACCACAGAAACCTTAATAACCAAACCAAACACCAACATAAAGACAGTGCAAATCTGTGGACAACCGGAGTACAGTGTTCTGCGCTACTCACTTCCACTTGCTCCATCTCTAACTCATTTTTCATCATTCTCCTGGGCAGAAAATTCATTTGCTATTGTTTATTATTGCATTCTGTAAAATATGTCAAAAATCAGTGACTTAAAGCAACCATTTTATTTGGCTTAAGGGTTTTTAGGTCCAGAACTCAGAAAAGATGTAACTGAGTGGTTGGTACCTGGATATCAGCAGCTGGGATCATTGGAGCCGACAATTCCTCTTGCAGAACGGCTTCTGCACACATATATCTTCTGTCTGGGTGTTTCTTCCCCTTTCTCTTCCCATGACACATCAGCCTTTCCACCTGATTTGCTTTCTTTCAGTATTATATTTTCAGTGTGACCTATACTTCCCATATGGCTCCATGCCAGAGGAAGGTTGAGAAGCTCCTCGGTGAGATGATGGGAGCATCCATAATTGACAAAGCGTCTCACAATCTAGTAAGTAAAACGTCATTGTGGGTGAAGAAATAGACCCTACTGTTCTTTCAGTGCTGGGGATGGGCAAGCACTCTATCATTGAGCTACGTTCCTAGTCCATTAGAGAAGGGACAAGGTCACATTGTGAAAGAGAACATGTCCTAGAAGGTGGGGTTCTAGCTATCCTAGGGAAATACATGGTTATAACTGCTGTATTTAATGCAGATGCCCTTTACTTTCTCACTAAACACAGACTGCACAGCAGTAATTGTTACTAATATAGTTATAATCCAAAGGCTGAGTTTATAGGAAAGTCTGAGTTCCAAGAAATCACCAATTATGTAACTCACATTCTTATTATTTTGAACTAAAAAACACTGTGTGAGAGACTTATACTGCTTCTGGTATTGAGTTTACCTGTCCTTTCTGACCACAAGGGCGATCTGCATGTCTCATGTCTTTCACATTAAGAGGGACATGCTGCCCACTCATGACTGTGCAGACACTAGTGATGAGTTGTTTTCAAACTAAGGTGGGTTGAGGTTATCATGCTTCTCCTTCTCCTCCCTTCCCAATGTCCCGGAAGCCATATGTGAGGATAGCGGCATGTCATAATGGTCATACATTCAACACCAGTCATGGAAAGATTATGCCAATTAGAATTTCTACCAACTCAGTAGAGTCTGTGCCATGAATGAGGTGGTTAATCTTCATCGTTGTAGTAGTTTAAATGTAACTGATCCCCATAATTCTATATGGAGTGCCACTATGAGGAAGTGTGACCTTCTTGCAGGGGGGTATGGTCTTGTTGGAGGAAGTGTGTCACTGTGAGGATGGGCTTTGAGGTTTTCTATGCTCAGGATACCACCCAGTGTATCATACATATTGCAGGCAACAGTGACTTCCTGTTGCCTGCAATATGTAGGACTCTCAGCTCCAGCATATCTGCCTGCACTCTGCCATGTTCCCCATCATGGTCTGAACCTCTGAAACTGTAAGCATGTCACCCTCAATTAAATGTTGTCTTATAAGAGTTGCTGTGGCCATGGTGTCTCTTCACAGCAATAAAATCCCCAACTAAGACAATTGTCAACTTGATGTAGAGTACTTAGGAGAAACATCTCTGAGTGTGTCTATGTGGATATTTCTAAAGGAATAACTACTCACTCCAAAGTCAGGAGCTATCACCCCATGGGCAGAGGCTCTGGAGTATGGGAGCTGAGCACTAGCAGTCATCCATTTTTCTCTTTCTCTCCCTAGTGAACACACTATGAACAGGTGCCTCACAATCCCCTTCCACGATGGACTGCACTCTTAGACCACAAGCCAAAGTAGCCTCCCCTTCCTGTAATTGGTTTTGCTAGGCATTCTGGCACAATGAGAAACTAATACCGTGAATGAGAAGAAAGCATTTATATATTAAACTGATGGGATATGAGGGCTAAATTTGGTATTGAAGAATAATTTAATTTACCATGACAATAATTTTTATCATTCATATATATCTGGCTAGAAGTTCGAGAACTCCATTGCAGGTCAGCATAAGGAACACTGTTTTAAACTTGTACTAAAAGATTTCCTGAGGTCAAGGCAGGGCAGCAGAATAAGTAGCGAATTAGATGGAGAACATGCAAAAGAAACAGCTGACAGTATCACCTTTCCCCTCTTGACAAGTTTAAAATAATTCTAACCTAATGAGTACTTTCAGAATGAAGTCACTCTTCTAACTTCGAAGTCTCGGGCACCTATTTTCAGTTATCATTGTGGTGCCATGGTCAGACTTGGAAATTAAGGCAATTTATTTCCAGACATTTGGACTTTCTTTGTTATGAGATGTTAGAGATGGCGATAATTAGTGGCGGCTAAGGAACTTGCTCATGTCTCACGAATAAATGTTGAAATAACTTTTTGAGTGCACCGATTTAAGTCAAATCACAGGCTGCATTTCAGCAGTGGGAAATATGAGCCTCAGTTGAATTAGTTTATTTCTGAGATGTCTTGCCTTCCTCATTTAAAAGGAATCTCTTTATTAAGCTTTATAAAAAATTGATTTGGCCCACACTGAAGAGCCACCTGGCACTCTCATGATTAGCAATTACCCATTGCTATAGGGTCTCTGATTAAAAATTTCCGTGATTCAACACCAGACAGTTGCAGGTGGGTGAGCAAGTTATTAACTAAATTCAAAGCGCCCCAGAGGACCAGACTGAAAACTGGTTGGTCCGGTGATTTCTGTCATGTGAATGACTGAATTATATGGTTCCCTAGCAAACAAACTGATTTTCTCAGAGAGTAGCACACATACAAATCAATGAGATTGAGAGTGATGCCACTAACACACACACACACACACATACACACACACACACCACATACACACACACACACATACACACACACACACATACACACACACACATACACACACACATACACACACATACACACACACATACACACACACACACATACACACACACACACACACACCACATACACACACACACACACACACCACATACACACACACACACACATTCTCTCTCTCTCTCTCTCTCTCTCTCTCTCTCTCTCTCTCTCTCTCTCTCTCTCTCTCTCTCCTCTCAAATAGCCACCTTGCTGAGACTGTTCCTCACTTTCCTTGCATGATGTTTTTGGGACTTGGAGTGTTTTTAATTTCCCTTTAATATGGTGCCAGCTTTGAGTCTGTATTAATAGATTTATATCATCCTGGCCGAGAGGCTCTTAGCTTTGTCATATTTTTCTGTCTTCTTCTAGATTTTCTTAAGAAGTAGTTGAGGTCATCACTGTTGATCAAAATACAGATGCCAGGAAATGAGAAGGAGATTGAATCAGGATCCAGCGAAATCTCAACAGATCGGAACAAATTCTCCCGAGATGGAAAATTCAAGTCATTTTAAGTCCCTTGTTTTAAGACAAACATATCAATCGCCCCCAGAGTGGATTGAGTCTTAGCAAATGTGAAAGGACCTAGAAGGTCACTGCAGATTCAAAATTAGTCAATAGTAAGCATTATGATTTCCATGAAAGGCTAAAATGATCCTAGTATGCATTAAGAGGAGAAGAGTTTTGAAAATTTGGGAAGCTATGGGCAGCAGCAGATGCCTACTTTTATTTAAGTGTGTTTAGGTGATTCAAGTAGCTCACAGAAAAGATTCTGAGAGGCATGCCTGGGAATACTGGGGAAACTGGTCCCCAGGTCAGTTAGGACACCTGGCAGGAGTGAAGAATGTTTGTTATAGGAAGGTCCAGAGTGCATATCAATTTTCAAAAGTTAAAAGGGTGTTCAAGTAGAATATGAAATCATTGGCCCCGCAAAGTGGAACCTAGACTGTGGGTAAGGATTACAAGGTGGCTTTGTGCTTATTTTGGTTGTGAGCCTAGTCTTTAATGGCTGAGCCATCTGTCCAGCTTGTGTGTGGTTATTTTATGGAAGATATTTTCTTGTTTCTATTTGTGTGTCTTTTCTCTTATTTTTTCTCTTTTTCATTTCTATGCTTTCGCTTTGTGAATTTATTTATTGTTTTATTTAATTAATTATTTTCGTCAGGCAGTGGTAGTGCATGCATGCCTTTAATTCCAGCACTTGGGAGGAAGAGGCAGGTAGGTTTCTGAGTTTAAGGTCAGCCTGATCTACAGATAGAGTTCTAGAACAGCCAAGGCTACATACACAAAGAAACCTGTCTGGAAAAGGTAAAAAAACAATTTCAGTTTTTCTCATTTTTGTTAGTTCTTTGAGAATTTTGTTCAGTTTAATTTGACTAACATCACTTCCTTTTCCCACTCCACCCAGATCCACTTCTCTTTCCTACCTTCCCAGCCTAGCAACTTTTTACCTATCTCTCTGTCTGTCTGTCTGTCTGTCTGAAACATTGCAGTTGGTGCTGCCCATGTACACTTGGGCGTGGGCCTTCCATTGGAGTGTGGTCAGTCCACGAGGAGCTATACCCTTAAATAAACTGACTCATCCTCTTCCAGCAGTTAACTACTGTCAATAGCTCCTTAGATGGGGTGGGGGATGACTTCATGCCCACCTCCCCTTTCCGTATTGATTGGGACTTTGTCATATGAGCTTGTGTAGGCTTTGTGCATACTTTCATAACTGCTGTGAATTCATCTGTGCAACTGCCATGTTCTGTTCAGAAAATAGTTTTCTTTTGTGGTTACCCACTACCTCTGGCTCTTATACTGCTTGTGTCCCCTCTTCTACAATGATCCCTGAGCCTTGGGAGAAACAAGCATAATATAGAAGTCCTGTTTAGGGCTGAACAAACCACAGTTCTTGTTCTCTGCATTGTGACATGTTGTAGGTCTCTGTGTTAATCTCCATTTATTGCAAAAAGGAGCTTCTGTGATGAGGGTTGAGAGGTGCCCTCATCTACAGGCACAATAATGAGTCATTGAGAGTTGGTTTAATACTATCCTTGTTTAACAGAAGTAGTTGCAGTAGGTTCTCCGCTACGGCTTTGATCTGTCTGGCTACAAAGAGTTTTGGCCCTGATATTGGAGCCAGATGCGTTTCAGCTTGTGGAGTCAACCTTAGATCCAACCACAGAGGGTTTGGTTGCTGTCATGACATTTGTACAACTAATGCACCAGTGCTCATGTCGGCTAGGCAGTATTTTATCTTACAGGCTTCACCTCTGGTTAAGACTTACGATTACTTCTCTTCTCTTTGAGCAGGCATAGCGCCTTCCAGCACCATGAAGGCTAGCTGGTAGCAATGAAACTTAAAGGTGAGTACAGCTTGATTTACTTGTGTTCCACAACTCAAGCACAGAGTGTCTTCAGCTATAGGCCTTATTCCCAAGTTCTGGAGGTGAAGGTTGAGCATTGGTAACGGTATGGAATGTTTGAGGGGGTCTATGAGACTTCATTGGCTAACAACTCAAAAAGAAAAAAAAAACATTCTTGGCACTCAACTTTTTACTTGTTAGCCTGTTGTGTCTAGTAGGGCCATTGTCACTGCATTATAAGGTAACTCCATTTAAAGAGTTTTTATATGTATTTATGTGTGTATTTTAGGAAGCTTCTATTGAAGTAGGCTTTCTTACCAGCTAGTCTTAAGCTTGACCATTTTCGCAAATGATGAAGTCAAGACTAGCTATAAGATGTCTTGCTGGATATGGGCCCATAGGGCCTTGGAAATTTAAGAGAGGAGTTTGCAAAATAGTGGTCTATAGGTTTATAGTCAGTTTTTTTTCTCCCAATAGCTTAGTTTCATGATCATGTTGTGTAAGAAACATAGATGGACACATTAATCTTTCTGGAAATAGATTTATTGCATAACAAATCATGTGGTTTTGTTGGCCTCAATTTGCAAAGTAGTCTCAATTTCTCTGGATAACTGACTGTGAGCAAGCACAGGTTCTATCATTCTGATTTTAATTACTATCATTAATTCTCAGATCACACATTTCATATCACACAGTTGATATGTTTGTATATGATACTCTGTGTGTGTGTGTGTGTATGTGTGTGTGTGTATGTGTGTGTAAGAGACAGACTATGTCAACTTTTCTAAACATACTGTCCACATCTTGCTATCAGGCTGTAACCTACTTTAAGTGACTACATATTGTGTAAAAAAGGTTTTCAGATTGTGCCTTGACTCCATTTTCCAAAGAGTATTTAACTCCATTTTGAATGTAATATGCAGAGACAGGATGATTCTACACATTGCTATGCATATACCCTACACCACATGTCCATCACCACCCTGAGTCATGGGCTGGAAGTAAACAAATAATTCCTAAGACTAACAGGTGTCACCCTATAAACTTACTAAAGTTGATTGGGATCATATGGACTTATGAACATATTAAAATCATATCAGAAAACTGAGGCCTGAGAACTTATCAAGCACATCACACCCTGACACCCTCACCCATATGGAGAAGACACTTCACACTGGGGTGTTGATGGCTCCCGCCAACATGTTATATGACCACCCGGTGTGTGTTTGATGGTCCCTGGAGCTCAGCTCAGTTCTGTTCTCACTGCTTATGGAGCCCACTCACCTGACTCCCATCTGCCCTATTATCCATCTAAATTCAGCCAGTCAGGTCTCTGCAGCTTGACTTAACCCTGGTGATTAAAATCTTTGACTCTGTGATTTGGCTCTGCGGCTGAGTTTCCACCAGCCCTTTTCCTACTCTGTATGCCTTGATCTTCTTCTGTGGCCTTTAAAACCTGTTTGTAGCTCTTCTGTAACCTGTAACACCTGTGTGTGTGTGTATGAAATTTTCACTTATTTATTCATTTTTGAGACAGGATCTTACTATGTACTCCAGGTCGGGCTCAAATGAGCGTTCCTCTGCCTCAGTGAACCAAGCCCTGAGATTGCCGGCATGTACCACCTCTTCCAGCTAATTTTCAACAAAAACTTTTTTAAAAGTGAAGATTCCATAAAATTGGAATTTTCTGGAAAAGCTGGCCAAACTGCCAACCACAGCCTTCTGATTTGGGAAGTAGTAGCAGAGGAAGTGGACTGTTGCTTCTTTGCTCACAGCGTGCGTTTTCTGTTCAGCAGTCTATTCCCCGTTCTGTCCACGAAAGAGGCAGAAGATGACTTCGTTGTGTATTTTCTTGCTTGAGGTTCATCTTTGCTTCTGTGTGGCCCACCCCAATTTGAAACATTTCCCTGGCCTTTCTTGGCATTCAGTTTCTGATCCCTGGTGGCTAAGGATTGACTGGAATGGAGAACTGGGCTGATTTAAAAATTAGTTATTTCTAAACACCGTGCTTATGATATTTATATTTTTTGTGTGTATGCGCGCGCGCGCGCGTGTGTGTGTGTGCCATGATAAGGCCAAAACACAACTGTGGGAGTTGGTTCTTTCTTCCTACCAGCAGAGGCGAAGGAGCAAGGCATCAGGTTTGACTGCATGTACTTTCCCTTGCTGTACCACCTCACCAGTCCTCAAACAATATTTTTTAGTAGAGGGAACACCATTCCCATTCACCCACCACACCAAATAAAATCTCACACTGAATTCCAAGTTATAAAGCTCAGTTGAACAGTTATTTTAGTTGAATAAGTGAATGACCTTTATCTCACCATGTAAAGTTTCCCCTTGGAGGAGAGATCCATGTCCAGGGCTTTGCTAACCTCGGTTTGAAATGCTATTCTAAAAGACAAGGTCCTAGCATGCAAATGGTAGGTCTTCCAAGCATGTTTCAGTGCCAGTTAGAGGGGACTCTGCATTCATCAGTGGGAACAAAAACATGCAAAGGAAGGACTGCGAACTGGTGAGATTATCTGGGTTTCTGTCCCGGCTTTGGCTTCAACTAGTTGGAGAAGCTTCAGAGTTTTAAGGAACCAAAGCCTTAAAGAGCAAAGGGGAGGCCGAGAGACCTACTGCTCCACAGTCCTCACAGAACACAGAGGGGAATTGAAGGTGTGAACTAGTGGCGCCTGTTTAAAAGAAACAACAGCTATTCCAGCTGGTGTTAGAAGTAGCAAGCATCAAACCCCAGAGCAACCTGGGGTCAGACTTCCTCATGCTCCTTTCCCCCCCAGCAGACAATTATGTGGGTTTATTTCCTCACAGCTGGCTTTGATTGTTTTGCTCTGCTTCCATTTTCTGATGGGCTTTCTCATGTGGATTTTCTGAGAAGTCCTTACAACTAACACCCATTAAGAAATTCTTTAATACCTGGAGATGGGTCATTCTTCTCTTTCAGGGAATGGAAAATTGTTTTGTCTTACCTATTTTCTCTCAGGCAATATGTTTTTCTAATTGCTAAATGAGACATATTTGCCATAGAGAAGATGGAAAATACAACCTTTTCAATACGGATAATGGCAAGCCAATTAGATAAACTCCAGAAGTGGGGCTGTTATTCAGACATGAATATCATTGTCTAGTTGCTGTTTTCTTATTTCTGGACCTGGTTTCGTCCCCTTGTTCTCTCCTAAACCCACAAGACTTGCATATATGTGGAAATGGCAGGGATTCGATTCCACTTGCTTTAATATAGTCCCTTGATTGGGATCCCACAGCATCTAGCCCTTTTATAGGCAGAGATCATGGTCACAAAGATGCCATGGGTTAAAGCAGCTTAGGAACAGTAGATGGGAACTCTGAAGACAAAACAAAAACCTTTACAAGGAACCACAAATTTAATCCTATCTTTTTCGTCCAATATATTATTTTAGGAATATTTAGTAGTGGGATAGACGTTTATATACTTGTTTATGTTACCAGCGAGGAACATTCAGTTATCTTCAGCTAAACACTGAACAAAATTCATTCCATTTGGAGCAGTGACTCCAGTGAGAAATTACTTTCTAGTTAGGGTTTTGAATCTTAACAAAGAAATTATTTTAAGAATGCTGTTTTTTCTGAAATCCATATGCTGAGGGGTCCATCGATACAAGCTGGATCTTCGTTTTCCTTAGCTGGAAGTTAACAGTTTCCCTCTGCTGGTTTCCAGCAGAACTTATCTTTCCCTTGGCTTTTTCCTTAAAAATAAAAGAAGCTTCAGGATGTCAATCTCCTCACCACATCAGAGGTTCTTTCTTGGTAACTTTGCCGTGCAGTTGTGGAATCAGGTCTTCTTCCTAAGGTACTTCTTTGTTCAACTTGAATTCTCTCTGTGAGAGGGCCTGCACATTTCTCTCTCTTTCCCTCTCTCTTTCTCTCTCTCTCTCTCTGTGTTTCACTGTGTTTTGTATGTAATTGTACATGTGTGTATGGATATCTGTTTTGGAGTGTGTGTGTTAAAGTCAGAAGACAACTTTCTCAGAAAGAGTCATTTCTCATATATCTGCCTTCCTTTTTGAGACAATCTTTCATTGACCTGGGGTTCACCATCTGACCAGGCTGGCTGTCCAGCAAACTCAGAGATCCCTGTGTACCTACCTCTCCAGTACTCAGAGTGTAATTAGGAGTTACCACTCTTAGCTGTTTTTCCCACATGGGTTCTAGGGATGCACCATGGGTCTGCATGCTCACGTGTTAAACACTTACTGACTGGACCATCTCCTTAGCCCTGGACTTGAGCTTGGTGCTTGTCCTCAAAATTCTCAAACGTGACTCCCTGTCTTACTGTTTACTATACAACCAACCATAGCAGTGTCCAGCGGAATTCATGCCACCAATTTTATTTCATAAGTTTATCTATGCACCATGGATTTCAGTATCATTTGAGAATGATTGAAAAATAGACAAGAGTGAAAAGTGAAGCAATATTGACATCTTCAATAATAAATAACCATAGGAAAGGCTAGTTGAGTCTTTCAAATGTGGATGCATTAGAAAATACTGACTGGATTGTTCTTATTTAACTTCTGAACCTCTGGCTACATGGTTTGCCTTGTTGTTATCTTCTGCAGGTCCCCAGTCATCTTCCCTGGGACCCTACATTTTGCCATTTTCTAAGTCTCATTCTTACTCATCTTCTCTGGTATATTACTAAAATTTCTCAGGCAATTTCAACTACCTTTCTCATGGCATCTAATTCTACCATTAAGTGGGTGACTCCCAGGGGATGCCTCAACTTTGACCTCTTTCCTAGATCCTATGGCCAATTGTTCATGTTGCATCTCTATTCACGTACTTGATAGATGTTAACATGCTTAATATAAACTCACATTGCCTACCCATTGCCATTAACCTGCTCCTGGCCCCGTCTTTGTCCGCTGAGTACTATTTCCACTCTGTAGCAAAGCAGGTCACCATCTTTGGAGTCTCATTGCTTTCTTTTTGTCTCCTTATCTAACGCATCAACAAAGGTATCAGAAAATTCGAAGACTCCCTCCATAGAATATGCTTAAGTTTGCTTGTTTCTCACCAGTGTTACCACTTCTAGGAACTTAAGCTACCCGCCTTTCTCCTTCTAAAGCACTGCAATCAATTTGCCTTGCTCTTCTATTCCTCTGTGCCACTTGGTCACCTTTTTTTGCCCATAGGCTGAGACACCCATGGACTTCCAGAATTTCTGACCTTACTGGTTAGCACTGCCCAAGATCTTACCCTTTTTCTCCTCTCTTATTACATCTCTTCCTTCCTCCTTGGCTCATTGCTTTGCAGCCTTCCTACCATTCCTGGAGCACACCTTGCTATTTCTAAAGCACACTATGTGTCTCTGGACTCCAGGTCTTTTCTTCTTGCTTGTTCTTCTCCCTGGACCCTCTATCTCCTGATATACACACGGATCACTTCTTACCCCCTCTGACTCTATTTTAAATGTAACCTTACCATGATAGCTAACCCTAGATGCTCCCAAGGTGTGCTCCCTTCCTCCTGCTGTACTCTATTCATCCTTATAATACGTGTTCTCCTCTCCCCACCTTCATGGAGTTTTATGCTTTCCCCTTTCATCCACATTACTACGCAAGGTTTGTGGGAGGAAGGCTTTCTTGTATCCACTGTTGTATCTTGGGACCAGAACAGTGCCCAGCACCTAAGTAGGGTTCAGTAAATAGGTGATTCTTTAGCAAGCATTCAGATAAAGGAGTTACATGGAGAATTTAATAAGCACACACAAAATGCTCACTTTTAGAGCAGGTAATAGGGGCATTTTTAGGTGTATGAAGACATTTCTTTTTGTGTTTTGGGGACAGACACGGAGAGAACTTGTTAAGGCAAGACAGGAGAAATCTGCTCTACATTCACTTATGCTTCTCTTGGGAAATCCTAAAAGTTTACTAGCTCATCTCTGGAAGTCTGTTTTGTGATTTAGAAGGATGATGCATGTGGCTCAAGCTTACTAATGCACCCCTGTAACCCCAGCATGTGGGAAGCTGAGGCAGAAGGGTAGAGTTTGAGGCTATGCTGGGTCACACAGTGAGTTTGAGGCTGGTTTAAGCTCTATATTATACACCCTTATATTCCTCCTAGTGAAAGTTCCAGCTGCTGAGAGCTGTCTGGATTTTCTCACAGCGTCCCCAGAGTGTTCCTGCCCCTTCTCTATGAAGGATAACAGCAAGAATAGCAGCTATCATTTGAAAATGTGCTCACGTCTAGGGAAATAACCAGTCTCATTCACTGGCAGCTTTCCCCTGCCTCTTTGGAGCTGTAGTAAATACTTCTCCCCAGCTCCCCACAAATAGTTAATTATAGTATCAATAGCAGTGCACTGAGGCAGGAAGCCAGGCACATCTGCAATGCCCAGAAGAGAGACTGGAAGTCGCTCCCTGTTGCGAAATAAAACCAGTGGATTTAGGCAGAAGAGCCTTTCCCACCAATGTGGGCACATACGTAGGCATCTAACTTTGATTCCCCCCACCCTCCCATCATGTTCATCTCTAGATGCTGCCAAGTCACCCTGAAAATACGTCACTTATAAACACCTGCTGGACTCTTGACGCCGTAGCTAGGAAATGGATTTGGCTGCCAGATGGGAGGCGAAACCAGGAGCTGCTCCGCTTGAATCTCACAGCTTCAGCATCTGGGCTCAAAATGTGGTCAAGGTCATTAGCCACGGATTCAGGCTTTTCCCCCGAGTTTAAAGTGAGCTCTGAAGGAGACGGGAGGGGTGAGGTGAGGAGCTGAGAGGATCAGGGGCAGCTTGACTCTGGAAGGCGTGCTACCTCTGAGCAAGAGAGACCTTTCTTTGTGAGCTCATCAGCCCTAGATCACTTTAAGGGCATTACATAGCCTCCCTTGACCTATCCCATGTGAAAATGAGATAGATGAAACTGGGATAGAATAGGAAATCATAGACTGCAGTGGATCTGAACATGTTTCCTAAAGGGCAGCTGGGTGTTGGCTGTGTTTCTGAATGCCAGGCTTATTTGCACAACATTTCTTCTGAGTCCAGCGTGGGCTTCTTCCCCTTTCAGAAGACAATTTAAGCTCATTGGGCACACCAGCTCTGGTGGGCACTGTGGTGCGTTCCCAGGTCACTTTGCAGAGCCACCCACATCCCCAGCTGCTGAAGATGGTCCACCCTTTGCCTTTGACTCTAAATTGCCTTTGACAGCAGGATGTGAGTCTCTAAGATTCTTGAAAAAAAATACCAATCATCTGGTCAACACAGGAGCACACAAGCCTGCTTCCTTATCACAGTTCAAGTTAAGATTCTCTGAAAGGACATCGCTGCCTTCAAATCTGTAGGATTGACGGAGGTAGGCCTGTTACTAGCACATTCCAAGGTCAGCGTCTCCCTCTGTTGACCCCTACCTGCCCCATTCCCCAAGAAAACGGCACGTGACTCTACTTCTTAGGACATGTTTCTAGGAAATCCAAGTGACGATCCCGTCTTTGTTTACTTTTTCACTGAGAAATCACACCTCAGGGATTGAAGTCTAAAACATGTAAAGTGGAAATTATGCATGGTTAAAATTAACTTTGAAAATTCCTTGGGGGAAGTTAGACATAAATATTGAGACAATATTCTACAAGTGTGGAAGTTTGGAACCTGGTCATGGCCCATTGCTCCCACAGAAGATGAAGTCAGTTTGTATTCAGGAAACATTTTGTATCTAAAGTATTATCTTCAAATGCTGTAATCTCTCATCCAGAAACAGTGAGAGTCACTAGGAACTGAGGCCACCTTCATGCTTAGCTCTCTCGTTGTTCAGTTCCTGGCCATGGTAGGGCACAGAATAACCCAGCAGCAGACTGAGCCAAGAACTTGCCCTTATCAGTTTCTTCTTCCTTTCCCCATTCCTACATAGCTCAGTCTATTCATTTAACCTAAATTATATAAGACTATGGTATATATTAATATTTTAATGATATTGCAGTTCCTAAACATTTCTTCGAGCAGAATCTCAAGACAGAAAACCTCACCATTTTAGAAGCAAGACTATGAGGGAAAATAATCTATTTGTAAAAACATTCTTTTAAATAGACTCTATACTATACTATACTATACTATACTATACTATACTATACTATACTATACTCAATGCCAAGCCTGAGAGACTATCACACATTCTATGTGATGTTAAGTAGAGAGACCTCGAATTTTTTAGCCATCCCCTGGAAGAAAGCATTGCCAGCACAAAAGTGGGAAAGGGGACTTTCTTTGGTGGTATTGTTTTTGTTTGAATTGAAATGAGATGGTGTTTCCTCCTTTCTCCCATTTTTAATTCAAGTAATAAAATTTTCCATCAATATAATTCCAAGGAATGATTGTGGCTGGACCACAGTACCTTCCAATGACTTGTCCTCATTTAAAAAACTGATGATAAATTCAATGTCTTTGTAAAGAACTGGGAGCTAATAGTTTAGCAGTTGTGACAAAATTTTATATAACTGCTGTGGGAAGGAGGCACATGAATATCTTGGCTTGCTTTGAATAATGAGGTTCCAACATTTTTTATTCAGAAGGTGTGTGAACTATGGCTGAATTGTTATATCATGGCTCTGTTAATTTCATGGGTTCCTTCATAGCTCATTTTACTTTTCTGATCTGAGTCTACACATAGCTGAGTAAGATGTTCACTAATTATGGTTAAATCACTGCATTCAATTAATCATCAGTATATTAGTGTGTCAAGTCAGGAAAAAAGTTTCAGCAATTACAAGATATTCTTAATTTTTGTCAGTCACCCAAGTGTCAATTGAGACTATAAACCCATCTTTAAAAACAATACCAATTTTCCTATTGTTTAAATCACATGAACAGAGAAAGTCTGGTCTTCTCAATAGCTCAGACTTTTATAAGCAAGTCACATGAATCATGGCTGGCTTCTTTCAAAGAACAGGCATACTCTCTCTTGTTTTGGAGATAAAACTGTGAATGTTTGAAGTGATTCTATTATCAATAGAAACAAACTTTTATGCATCATTAGGATACCAGAAAAATGTCACAAACATGTTCAAAAACAGATTGTTAAAAAAGAAGGTTCAGATCATGTGACTAAATGCTAGCCATAAGGAAGAGGAAGAATCTTGGAAATTGCACTATCCATTTCTTGGGACACTTGAAACGGGAGATGTCTTTAATGGACTGGCAGACTCTCCTCTTCTCCCTTCTCCTTTCTTCTCCCTCTCTCTTTCCCTCCCGCTCTCTTTTTCTCTCTATCCTTTTCTGAAGATCCAGTCCAAGGCTTCATATATTGGGCTGAATGTTCTAATGCTGTGCCCCATTTCTAGTCCTTTCTAGAAGTTTCTGAAGTATAAAACTGAATCTAAAAATGAGTTTTGGGGAATAATAGTATGATCTAGTAGATTGCTTAGAAAATAAAACAAAGATTGCAATCTTAAGCCTAATATGACTTCTTCTAATAAATAAAGCACAGATTGTTTCTTTATCAACCCACTTGGCTTCCATTGGATGAGTGTCTTTTGCTCATAAAGGAGCGTGAGTTCCCCATGCGTTTTGGTTATATTTTTCTTTAAAAGTCTATGTACAAGCTAGATAGGGAGATCTGTGAAACAAGCATCATCTTAAAGAAATCGATTCTCCAATAGTACAAGGTCTTGCAGAATTTATGCGACGTTGATATGTTAACTGGGGACAACAATTAGGTTTGACTTTCATATTTACTGATGCTGCTCTAAACAAGTTAGACAAATCTCAGGAAGGTTTTAAAATGGCAGAGAACAGCTCATTAGTTTCTTTTTGAACATGGTATTGAAAATGCATTTTTATTTTATTGTTTCATCCCAGAGTTTGATTTATCACATCTTCAAATCCTGCTCACTACCTAAACTTTCCATATGTGTATGTCCATGGTTGTGCCATGATCATCAATATGCTCAGGAAGACACTAAACAATATTTTAGAAAATAAAAATCATTCATCATGTGAGTTGTTAGGGGTAAGCTTGGAAGAAATGAAATAACAACTGGTCCTCCTTTACCCCTGGTTATGAATGCATCAAAAGACACACTAGGTAGAGGACTATACTTCTGTTACCTAGATATATATTTTAGAATAATGATAAAAAAAACAAGTAGGGAAGGAGAACACTATTTCATGATTTAAAACAATGTTGATTATCATTCATTTATTCAGCCATTACTTGTGGAAGCTGTACAGTACATTCAGATACACACTACAGAAAGACATCGAAGAGACAAATGGCACACAAGTTTAAGTCATGATACTCAATAGTATGCCAATAATTTGACAGAGGGAAAAAACTGAAAGAGAGAATAATTTTGAAATTATATCCATGTTTGCCTATTGATGGTGTATTAAAAGCGGCATGTTAGAGCCCCTGTTTAGCATTTTTATCTGGTTTTCACTCACATTAAGTGGAGGAGCATTGTTGAAATTTCTATTCTAAAGACAGACCAAGCACAGAGAGAAACCTGCTGCACCCATCCATCTTTATTTTCTCAGCGGCTTTGTCTTTCTCATGTAGTTTTTGGGATGGTAGTGGATCCTGGCTTCTTAGGCCAGAAAACTGCCTCGCTGAATGCAGCCCCAAGAGCTTGTAGTAACTCCACCCATCTTTTGCATGCTTGCAGTCCCTTGGGCTTTATGCCACCTTTTATAGGTCACAAACAGGGAGTAAAGGGGCCGTGAAGGATGAAGCTGAGGTGACATGCACAGATGAAATTGGTTGGTATAGGATGGGACTTCTCAACTTTTTCAACTCATGACCATTTTGTATTCAAGACTTCTTTTTACACAAGTCTGAGTATCAAGAAACATAAAACAGCTACACAAACCAAACACTTAATGATAACAAATCATAAAGAGATTTATTTTAAGATAGGTTTTCTGGTACACCTATAATTTTAGCATTTAGTAAACATGAGGGCAAATTTGCATATTGAGATGGATATTTGCATATTTAGATATATTTGTTTCTGCTTAAAGTATTAAATCTTGGCTAAATATTTGATTAAGCATTTTAAATGTTTCTCAGAGTTGATAGATGCTTTTATTTTATAATTGGCCTCTTTTCATCAACATGTAGTACAAAATAGTGTTTCAGTCTATCAGAGAAATTGTCGGAAATTCTGCCTCAGCCAAGATTAATTCAATAATTTTTTTGTAACTCGTCATCAGCTCAAACAGCAATATTCGAAATCAAATATTATAACACAATGCAATCTAATACTATACTAATTTGATACATGCTGAGGAACGCTGGTAGGAAAATATTGAAAGTCTTTGATTTCCATCATTAAACCATTGTATTTCTGTATGAGAAGAAAATTTTGTGTATAACCAAACACTGAAATTCATAACATAAAATGTGCTTGAATTTGAGCTGAGGTATGGTGGGTGGTCTGAATGGAACTGGACTCACAGGCATAATACACACACACACACACACACACACACACACACACATATATTGAGACAGGGTTTCTCTGTGTAACAACCCTAGCTATTCTGGAACAAGCTGGAACTAGCTCTTGTAGACCAGGCTGGCCTCAAACTCCCAGAGATCCTTCTACCTCTGCCTCCTGAGTGCTGGGATTAAAGGTGTGCACCATTAGTGCCTGACTCAAAGGCTTATATATTTTAGTGCTTGGTCTCTAGTTGGTGGAACTGTTTGGGAAGGATTAGGAGGTGTGGCCTTGTTGTAGGAAATGTGTCACTGGGGACTAGCTAGCTTTGAGGTTTCAAAAGACTTGTGTTCTCTCTATCTCTGTCTCATGGTTGTAGATTAAGATATGAGATCTCTGTTGCTGTATCACTAAATCATCATGGGCTCTAGCCCTCTGAAAATGTAAGTCAATTAAACTCTTTTATAAGTTGCCTCTGTGTTTGATCACAGCAATAGAAAAGCAACTAAAACAGTGTGCCAGGCTGTATTGGTTGGCATGGAATTCTACGTGACAAAGTGTACACATATGTCAAAACCAGGCTTCGGTGAAATTACATGTCATAATATGGGCATAGGCTGCCAGAAGCACCTTGAATTCATTGTTCATTTGACTGTCATATGGTCAGAAACCTTTGCCATTGCCAACTGTTTTATAATTCCGTTATTTTATTATACAACCCCATGTGGATTACAGTACACAGTTTGAGAGACTATGGTCTAGAAGACATTTTCAGAGAAGGGGGAAACAACCTATTCTTAAATTCTGGCTCATGAGTCACTGTTTGCAACATCTATGCAAGAAACGAGACTGCATCAACTATTCTTCAGGTTTCCCAGCCCTTCCCCCCTTTTATTTCTCTATTATTTACATTCATTTTACAATCTGCTTGTGTATGCTTAGTAACCCTGTCTTAGTTAGGGTTACTATTGCTGGATAAAACACCATGACCAAAACAACTCAGGGAGCAAAGGGTTTATTTCACTGGAACTTCCAGTGAAGTCAGGAAGTCAGGAAAACAAATCAAGCGTGGAAGGAACCTGGATGCAGCCCAATCTTATGGAGACATTTTGTCAGTTGAGGTTCCCTCCTCTCTGGTGACTCTAGCTTGCGTCAGCTGATATAAAACTAGCTAGCACAAATTCTGAAGCTGGAATACCCCCAAGCCACACATACTTGCATTACTCCCGAACTATACATGCATACATTTTTGTTTAAGGTTTATAAAGCCTCAGCGTGCATTTTCACATTGCTACTTTTGCAATGCTCACTGATGATTTTTGTTTAAGAATAGTGTCTGACAATTTTGACCTCTGCAGATGCCTAACATTGTGCGACTATAAGAACATCACACAGAAAAGATCTGAGCCTTAATGTAATGTTTTGAAATGAAGCAGTTGTAAGAAGAGTTTTGTTTTTCCAAAAACAAATACGAACTTTTTTCGTTAAAGATTATAAGAACTTCATGCTCTATTTATTCTCCTAAAATGGATTCATTATTGACAACATTTAGGTTATTTAATCTTGACTAGTTTCCCTGATGACTTCTGTGGGCTTTTATGGGTAGGGCAGACGTTTACCTCGACTAGGTCCAGGTAGTTGGCTTCTAGGACTCTTAAAATGCATGACGAAAGGGAGCAGATGCTCCTGCTAGTGATAATAGGTAATGTTTTGAGAAGAAAGAAAAAATGAATAGAATTCTCAAGATGTGACCTCCTTCTTTATTATCAACCCATCTCATTATCTTCCCTTTTGTAAACATCACACGACACCAAGAATCACCATGCCAGAGATCATTTCAAATGAAATAATCTCAGCTTAGTGACCTCACATAATCTCCCTGATCCAAACATTGGCCTTGCAGACATTTGGCTCTTCAGTTCTGCTTTCAGCCAGCCTGGACTTAAAAGCATCTTTCTGTTTTGGTCTCATTCCTTTTATGTGTTTTCGAGTACGTGGGAGGCATTGCCTTTGAACTACTGAAGGAGAGAAACTAACAGGGCTTCTGTATCATATAGAAGTGAAAGGGAACTGACTGGCCACCACAGGCAAGATGGGGCACAGTTGACATGAGGCAAAACCAGTTTCATAATGTATCTTGGTGAGCTTTGCCCAGTGGTACTCACATTGGATTAAAAAGTGATATCAATAAGATCCCTTCCAACGTGCCCAAAGGTGTCCCTGGGCAGTTAGTTACTAAAGCCAAGGACAAGGCTATGAAGGAGAGCTCTCCCCATGAGTCACGGTGGTGACTTACACAACAGACTCGGCATTAGACCCTTGGTTATTATTGCAAAGGCAATGAATGATAAAAGGGCTTTTCAGAATCAGAATTTCCCTCAGGCCACATGGAAAGACCTGTGTTAGGGAGTAAAAACAAAATTACCTGTGGCCTTTTATCTGGTGACTTGCTTGGGAGCCTTTACTTTCTAATTAAAGCCCCAATTAAAACTGATGAAATGTTGATCAGTTTCAGAAGAATAAATTCCCAGGTTCTACTTACCAAAATGGGGTCTTGACCAATCCCTAACTCAAACATCTTACCCACTTTGATGGTTTAAGAGTCATAAGAAAGAGGTTGCACTGCCTTCAAAGCAGAGACTGAAACTTGATCTTGGTGGTACTCTGCCTTTAAGAACTCGCCTAAAGAAACTGGGATATAGGTACACGAGGTAGTTGGAGATTCAAGGAGGAAGAAGGTTGCGATGGGTAAAGTTCCTGTTCTGAAGAGAAGAAGTACGAACATTGGAGAGAACTCCTCTTGGCTAAGATCTTACAGGTGATTGAAAAAACAAATATTACCTGTATGAGGGAGTTGAAAATAAGATCTAGAGTCCAAGAGTCAAATAAAAATTAGAGGTAAAAGTTGGAGATCGTAAACATTAAAAAGACAGCTGAGTTCTCGTAGCAGATGGAGATTCATAACTGTCACAATGCAGAAAATGACTGATCACGATGTGCCTACCCCTTATAGACACACCTGCCATACAATCCCCACACTCAAGACTCAGAGAATATCAGGAAAGAAGGGAGCAGGAAGATTATATGAGTCAAAGGACCAGAGAGTCTTCTGTGAGACTGTATCTCCTAGAAATTCCATGGAAGATGTACCCATGAAACTTTAACAATATGGTTGCCTAAGGAAGACATGAACAAAGACAGCACCAATAGATATCAAAACATGGAGGAGGTTCATAGGGTTGAACCTCTAGACATAGACCTATAGGCAGCTTAGGACTACTGAAGGAGAGAGAATAAATTTCCCCCGGGAATTTATAATGGGTTATCCAATACCAAGGGGTCATTCGTAAAATTATATATATGTATATATATATATGTGTATATATATAATATGTATATATATAATTTATATGTGAGACACTAAGTGGACTCACTCACCATGTTGTATTTATATTTGTTTTTTTATAAAAATATAGCAATAATTAAAAAAGAGAGGTTATGAATTTGAGAAGGAGTAAAAGGGAGGGAACAGATTGAAGGCAGGAAAGGGAAGGGGGAAATTTTATAACTATATTTTAATTAAAATATTACTAAATTAAACAAAAAAGACAAATGAGGAGTAAGGATCAGAAGAAGATACAAGGGAAGAAAGCCGACTGAGGTCTTCAGCACAGCCATGCATGGATGCGGAGACACCTACGGTCTGTGGAGAGCTGAGCGTCATCTACTGGTCTGCATATTGTTCTTTTCATAATAGGAAACACAGAAACCTTTTCAAAGCATGAATTTGCCACCAGAAACCTTCCATAAGCAACTCAGTAAACCACTGTGTGTCTTTCCATCATCACAGGCCAAAGCATGCTTCCAGGCAATCTGTTATCTCCATGTAATAATAAGAAAAGGGAATGAAGCACCCGAGTGCCCTCCCCATTCCTATCCTTAGGAATAACCTAGGGTTATTTATTGTGCACTAAACAGGAACAGCGAATCCATGGTGTCTTCCAACGATCCATTGCTTCTATCAAAACAGACGAAATTCCAGCATTTCAACATCCCCCACCTGCCTTCAGCATCCCTGTATCCACCAGGTGAGTTCTGGTGTGGAAGTAGAGATCAAGACGTAGGTTTTTGGGCAGAACTTACCCTGGGGTCTCTCTCCAGCTGCTGCTTGTGGTGTAGGCTGCGTCTTCTTTTGGCCTTTGCAAGGCCATTGTGATAAAAGTGATACAGGCCTTCTGCAAAGGGGAGCTGTGGAAAGCCAAGCAGACAGGAGGGTAGTTAGTTTCTAGATTGGCACCAGAATATGTACAAGAAGCAGGAACTGAGTGAGGACACAGTTTAGATCTCCTGTTAGACCCCAAACCTCCATGCTATTGCTTTCCTCACTGCATATCTGGTACCTATTTCTTCCTCTTTCTTCAAATGTCCTTTATTCTCCCAAGTTGTAGCTTTTACAACCCCATCTTTACACTCACACACACACACTAAATTCTCCAGCCCCTTCTTCCAGAAAGTACTTATACAGCAAGCAGTACCCAGATACACAAAGGGCTGTGCTGTGACTAAATACTCTTACAGACCAATTACCTAATCTCTCTTGGGGTTTCCCTGCGTCTCTTTGGTACTTCTCATCTGGTTGGGAACAGTGTGGTCACTTAAATCAGACAAGTGCCTGCTGGGTGCCAGGCCAGGCTCCACACTGCTTTCCTACATTCCAAGGGCACCTGGAATCAAGCGTGAGTGCCAAGACCAGAGAAGAAGCCACAGCAAGGAGAGCTTGTCTTTCTCTATGAGTTACAGAAGATCTAGCATGTACTGCCATTTGGTCTATGGCCCCAGGTGACTTGAGGGAAGAGCCCTGATATAAAAGCTTGCACTCTTGAATGTTGCCCATGTTTGTTATCATCTAACAGGATGGGCTTGGGCAACTTACCTCCTTCTAGGACCCTCTCTCTTCCTCCTTTGCATATAGGTATGCATGTATAAAATTTTCATACACACACACACATATATGTATATGTATATATAAAGATCCAAGGTTTCCAAATATTTGTTACTTTTTCACATGCCTTCATAGTGATGAAAATATGTTGTTTATAGTACTTATTCTGAACAGTTAATTTAACCAAATGCTTCACAATTAAGAAAATAATGGGTGTATGTACATTTTTATTGGAGAGAGGACACATGGTTTGCATGAGATTTTTAAGGGGGTTCCTGAATTAAAATGTTCCACCATTCTAAACATTTGATGGTAAACTATAGATGTGTGTTCCAACCAAGTGCTTAGAAGGAAAGGGAAGAGTAGGTGAATGCTTAAAGAAGCTTTTCAAAACTAAATGAGGTTTATTGAGAACTTTCACATCAAGTAGGGCCTCAGTGTGGCACAAATATTTCTTAAGTAATTATCATCATTATAAAAGGAGAATATAGTAAATTTAGAAAACTAAGGAAAACACAAATAGACAAAAGAACTGGATTTTTTAAGTCACCTTTTCCTTATTAGTAGTATTTGGCTTAATGGATATAATGGACAATCTTTTTCCTTTTCTTTTCTAAGCCAATCCACCGTCAGGAGCAAACTATTATTTTCTTAAATATATGAGTTAATTTTGGTCACATATATTGTAACTATTAGGCATTATTATATAAAATAGTTTTTCATCTGCCCCTCACATATTATTACACACTCTACTTTTACCTCTCTGTTGGTAGCTGTTGCTATGACACAAGAGATACCATGATGTATTTAGACTTTACATTGCTGATGTATTCTTAGACATTTATTCCTCTCTTTCTTGTTTAATAATTGAAGACGCTGCTGTGTTTGGGGACAGGGAGACCTTCAGGAATGATGAGTTGAGGAGCTTCAAGAATGACTTTCACAGAAGCACTGGAAACAATTGCCAAGCAACCATTTCAGAATTCGGAAAATTAGCAGGAAGCTTGAAGCCTCCCGAGGAACATTTAATCAAGCAAGACAATACTCTGCCAGTAATAACTAAAGACTTGTGGGGTTTATAACTTGTCCTGTCTGTCCATTGATGCCAAATTCTATGGTTTCTTTGAAAGCAGATGGCTTCAAAGTCATCCCAACCACCATAGAATTCTATATGTGTATAAAACAGCAACTTAACACACACAGGGTAATGTACACAAGATTGAAGTAACTCAAGAAGCTCCTTTCTCAGATAACTGGAAGATATCCAGAAAGTCCCATTTATAGAGCTAAAGTTTGTTATATGACTTCAACATTGTTCATTGAGAAAGGTTTTATATTTGGAGCATTTGTTGAAGATAGTTTGTGGCAATTACCTAACACCACAGCTTCTTAAACTAGCAATGTCAACTGCGGTCAATGAGTAACTGGCCCAAGGACTGCAAAGAAAAATATGGAGAGAGACATATTCACAGAGGTTTTGCCAGTCACAATGTTTGCAGAGACTTAGAAGGTGACACATACGAGAGAATTGTTTGTGTAACCAGAAAATACCTAAAAAGATCTCAAATGTTCACTTCTGACTGATCTTGAAATTCTATGTAAATAGAAGTTCAAGGTCAAAACAGGCTTGCAAACTTCTGCCTGAGCATAAAAGGTGTGCCCTAAGATGTATTTAAAGCCTGCCAGCAAAGATAAGAAACCCTTACCCAATAACTATCTCCTTTTTTGATTTTTTTAATCTATTTTTTTAAAATTATATTTTCTCATTTTATATACCAATCCAAGTTCCCACTCCATCCCCTCCTCCTATTCCCTCCACTTTCCCCCCTACCCCACTCACCATCCTCTCTTCAGAGAGGGTAAGGCTTCCCATGGGGAAGTCAACAGAGTCTAGCACATTGCTTTGAGGCAGAACCAAGGCCCTCCCCTCTATATTTAGGCTGAGAAAGGTATCCCTCCAAAGAGAATGGGTTCCAAAAAGCCAGTTCAAGTAGTAGGGATAAATCCTGGTCTCATTGCCAGTGGCCTCACAGTCTGCCCCAGCCATACAACTGTCACCCACATTCAGAAGGCCTAGCTTGATGCTATGCTGGCTCCCCCACTATCAGTCCGGTGTCGGTGAGCTCCTCCTAGCTCAGGTCAGCTGTTTCTGTGAATGTCCCCATCATGGTCTTGACCTCTTTGCTCATATTCTCACATCTCCCACTCTTCTACTGGACTTTGGGAGCTCATCCCAGTGCTCCACTGTAGTTCTCTGCCCCTGCTTCCATCAGTTGCTGGATAAAGGTTCTATGGTAACATTTAAGATAGTCATCAATCTGGTTAGAGGACAAGACCAGTTCAGGCATCCTCTCCACTGTTGCTTAGGGTCTTAGCTGGGGTCATCCTTGTGAATTCCTGGGAATTTCTCTGGTGCCAGGTTTCTAGCTATCCCCATAATGGTTCCCTCTATCAAGATATCTCTTTCCTTGCTCTCCATCTCTGTCCTTTCCCCATTTCCATCATCCCATTCCCTCAAGTTCTACTCCCCCCTCCTCTTCTCCCCTCCTCGTCCCCTTCCTACCTCCCTTCTCCTCCCACCCCCATACTCCCATTTTTTCTCAGGAGATCTTGTCTATTTTCCCTCTGCAAGGGGATCTATATATGTTTCTCTCAGGGTTCTCCTTGTTACTTAGCTTCTCTGGAGTCATGAACTGTAGGTTTGTTATCTTTTCCTTTACAGCTAGTATCCACTTATGAGTGAGTACATACTGTGCTCATCTTTCTGAGTCTGGGTTACCTCACTTAGGATGTTTTTTTCTAGTTCCATCCACTTGCATGCAAATTTCAAGATGACTTTTTTTTTTTTTTTTTTTTTTTTTTTTTTTTAACCATTGAGTAGTACTCCATTGTGTAAATGTACCACATTTTCTTTATCCATTCTTTGGTTGAGGGACACTTAGGTTTTTCCAGGTTCTGGCTATTACAAATAATGTTGTTATGAACATAATTGAAAAAATGTCCTTGTTGGATGACTGTGCATCCTTTGGGTATATGCCCAATAGTAGTATTGCTGGGTCTTGAAGTATGTTGATTCCCAATTTTCTGAGAAATTACCATATTGATTTTCAAAGTGATTGTACAAATTTAAATTCCCACCAGCAATGGAGGAGTGTCCCCTTACTTCACATCCTCTCCAACATAAGTTTTCATTGATATTTTTGTTCTCAGCCATTTTGATTGGTGTAAGATGGTATCTCAGAGTCATTTTGATTCGTGTTTCCCTGATGGCTAAGGATGTTGAATATTTCCTTAAGTGTCTTTGGGCCATTTGAGATTCTTCTGTTGAGAATTCTCCCATGCTCTTGGATAGTTAGGATCAACATAATAAAAATGGCAATCCTACCAAAAGCAATCTACATATTTAATGTAATCCCCCATTAAATCCCAACACAAATCTTCATAGACCTCAAAAAAACAATACTCAACTTCCTATGGAAAAACCAAAAACCCAGGATAACCAAAACAATCCTGAACAATCAAAGAACTTCCAGAGGCATCACCATCCCTGACATCAAGCTCTATTATAGAACTACAGTAATGAGCACAGCTTGGTATTGGCATAAAAACAGACAGGTTGACCAATGAAACTGAATCGAAGACCCGTATGTCAATTCACACTCCTATGAATGCCTGATTTTTAACAAAGAAGTTAAAATTATACAATGGGGAAAAAAGCATCTTCAACAAATGGTGCTGGCATAACTGGATGTCAAAATGTAGAAAAACAAAAATAGATCCATATCTATCCCCATGCACAAAACTCAAGTCCAAATGGATTAAAGACCACAATATAAATCTGACCACACTGAACCTGATAAAAGAGAAAGTGGGAAGTAGTCTTCAATGCATAGGCACAGGAGATCACTCCCTAAATATAATGCCAGTAGCATAGACACTGAGGGCAACAATACATAAATGGGACCTCCTGAAACTGAGAAACTTCTGTAAAGCAAAAGACACAGTTAATAAGACAGAAAGGCAGCCTACTGAATGGGAAAAGATCTTCACCAACCCCACATCAAAGGACTGATGTACAAAATATATAAAGAACTCAAGAAATTAGACATCAAAACCAAATAATCCGATTAAAAATGGGGTACAGATATAAACCCTGTCACTATCTTTAAGAAAATGTCAGTCCAATATTTGACTGACTACCAGGCTAAGCAAGGAGAGATCAGAAGAGCACTCAAAAAGTCAGAGTTCAGAGAATTAGTCTGGGAAATACACTAAACAAAAAAGCAAACAAATCAACACAGCAACAATAAGGCTTAGAACATAACTCTAAACACAGGAGTGGTGTGAATCCCACTTCCAGATTTTCTGCATAGTGTTTTTTAAGATGCCAGTCTTCAGCAAAAGTATAATGAGGCCTATAAAGAAACATGGTCCACACATAGGAAAAGGGGAGGATGAATAAACACCTTCTGAGCAAGTCCACATGTTGTACTTACTAGATGAAGACTTTAGATATGTTCAAACAGCTAAAAGGGACAGCTTGTCTGCAGAATGACAGCAAAATATGAAGACACTGAATAATCACACAGACAATATAAACAAATAGAAACAAAAAGGATAAATTATGGACTGGAAAGTATAATAACTGAATGAAAAATATCCTTAGAGGACCTTAATAGCATATTTAAGTTGTCAAAAATAATCAACAAATGCAAATATAGTTCAACTCAGATGACCTCTTTTAACAGATAAGAAATGAAGTAAAATGAAGAAAACACTACCAAGCATACCATTTATACACAGTAGAAGTTTCTCAAGAAGAGGGAGAAGTAAACAGGAATAAGCAATGAATGAAAACTTCCATACATTCACAGGCAAAATTAGTATTCCTGTCTAAGAAGTGAAATAGAATCAGAATAGGATAAAATCAGACATGTGCATATTATACATACAATGGTCTACCTGCTGAGAGGCACACATGAGAATCATCCAAGCACTGAGCCAAAAAATGTTTTTGAGATACTCAGGAAGATTTGAAACTGACTTTTTGCCAGAGATGAACCTCAGAAGTAGAGTGCTTGAATAGAATACACAAGGCCTTGTGTTCATTTCCAGTTCTGAATACAACCCAAAACAGAACACGAAAAAACACCTGACTGCCTATGGGCAGTCATGAAGAGCACATGGCAGTTGGGTAGTATATTCCCAATGCCAAAAAAAAATTCATTAACCAACAATTCTGGATCTGACAAAACTACTCTTCAAAAATAAAGAAACTCTTACAGCCCCAGAAGAACAAATTAAGAAGCAGTTTCTCACTTGGAATAACTAACTTCAGCTACAATGAAAGACTTTCAGACATTTGTGGGAATCCACAGGAAGAAGGGAGCAACCGCAGTGGCAGCAAACCTAAGTGTAAAGGGTGGTGCCCTTAAATCTCTTTTATCTTCATAAGTTGGTTATGTTGGTTATTTTGTTACAATACCAGACAATGGACACTGTATGTAGAGGAGATATCCCATATAGGAGATATTTCCTGCATCCCAGATTGCTCAGTGTTTCTATAAGTCTCCTCTAAGAGTGTATATTCTAAAATCGACCAAAACCAGAGGAAGAATGCAAATATCCATTTTTCTAAAGTCTCAACAACACGAATTCAGTAGCTATTGATTGGTGCTTAAATATTTGCCAACTTAATAGATAAATATACCACCTTATTTGGGTTCTCTGTTCTAAATGTTTGAGTATTTTCATATACTTATTTTGCCATTACAGTTTCTTCTCTGAATTGTCTGAATTTCTAACCCTCAAGCGTGGCTATAATGAAAAAGTTATTATTTTATACTGCTATAAATTTAGGGATTTTCCCCCCTTAGCAGTAGATAGCAGGAAAGAAATATCTAAATGAAAAAAAATGCCTTATTTCCTCTGCTTTTAGGGCAACTAGGAAGTCTGTAATAAGATTAGTTATCTGTCCACTTATGACAACAGTCCCATCAGCTCAGATAGGATCTCTGCTGGGACATTCTTGGCTTGAGAGGAGAGAGCTAGTATCAGGTCTGTGGCTATAGGGTGGCCTTCAGCAGCACAGCCAAGTCTGTCAGGGGATGGGCATGCAAGAGAAAGTCTTTAGAACACTGTAGCTTTTGTAATTTAGCTCCTGTTCATTAAAAACCAGATTCTCTAGGGCATATTTAACATAAATATTTCATGTGCATTTTCCAGGCTCAATGGTTCTTGAATACATTTTCTACTTAACCCTATTCATGTGCTTGGGGTAATGTTAAAATTTGAGTTTAAAACATGAACCAAGGGAAAGAAAGCATTGCCATAATGCCTCTGGCTACCCAGAATCCTATGACTTTGACCTCTGCTGGTTGGCACAGACTTAGATTTTTATTTCCTATTAAGTAGGGTACTATAAATCTCAGAATTTTAACACTAGAGAAGAACTTGGGGTTAAGTAGCAGTGAGTTTTGGAAGAATATATTTTATTTTTATTCTGGCTTTGTTTACTGAATTTTATAAAGTAAATTTGAGTGGGGGCAACAGGAAATTTTTCTTACAGTGGACTTGTGGAGGTGGTGGTCAAAGTGGAACCTCATCATTTAGGATGTGTGTCTGTAGAGCGTTACCAATGGATGACAAAGTTAATGTGAAAAAATACAGCAGCAGGCAATCAAAGGGACCTAGAAGGTGCCGACTTGACCAAGTGAAATGAGTGGATTGCCCCATTATGAGATGCTGTAGGCATGTGTCAAGGTGACCACAGGAAGGACATACTCTGCCCTGCATAGAGCTCTGGTGACACATATATAATGTGTATTCTATCAGGTGAAAAGGCCAGACAAACCAATAACTGGCTAAGAGTCTTTGAAGTCATGTTCATGAAAGACCAAGAACTTTTCAAAACTAGAGGAGACAAGGAAGACAGTTAAATAAGCATATTACAAATTCTAGATTAGAGCCTGCATCAGAGAGAAAGACATTTGTGAGGCCATTGGAAAATTTTGTAAAGGTCTTAATGACTAGAATCAATGCTTCCTTGCTGCTTTTACTAATTGGACTATGATTATGTAAGACATCATCTTGGGGAGGGCTGGATTAAAGGCAGGACTAAGGGATCAAATTCTCCATGCTATTGTTTATTACTTGTTTTTTGAATAGTGTTCTGGTAAACATGTGCAGTGTGAAAATTTCCATTTCAACCACTTTAACATATGCAGCCTAGTGTTGCTAAGTACATCTCATTGTGTACCTTTTGTCAACCTCCCACAGTCAGAACTTCTGTGGGACAATGGTCTTGTTCCTTGCAAAGATTTGTTACCTGTATTACTTTAATAAAATGCTGATTGGTCAGTAGCCAGGCAGGAAATATAGGCAGGACATATAGGAGAATTCTGGGAAGAGAAAAGGTTCAGTCTACAGTTTACCCAGATTCAGAGGAAGCAAGATAAGAATGCCTCACTGATAAAAGGTACCAAGCCACGTGGCTAACACAGACAAGACTTATGAGTTATGTAGGATGTATGAGTTAATAAGAAGACTTAGCTAATAGGCCAACCAGTTTACGATTAATGTAGACCTCTGTGTGTTTCTTTGGGACTGAATGGCTGTGGGACTGGGCAGGACAGAAACTATTGCCAACACAGAATCAGTTCACCACTACCAAATAAAACTCTAAGTCAATTGATCTATTGGGGGTGGGGCTGGCAGTGGGAACAGGACTTATCCTGGGTATATGAACTGGCTTTTTGGAACCCATCCCCTATGGGGGATGTCTTGATTAGTCTTGATACAGGGGAAAAGGGTTTAGTCCTGCCTCAAATTGGTATACCAGACTTTATTGACTCCCCAAGGGAGGTTTTACCTCCTCTGAGAAGTGGATACAGAGTGAGATGGGGGAAGGTGAAGAGTGGAGAAGGGGAGGAAGGGAGAACTGGGGCTAGTATGTAAAATTTTAAAAATTAAGGTGCCGGCCTAATGTTTCCATCAGTCTGAGAGACTGGAGCATTAGCAGTGAGGCCAACCTAGGCTAGACTGTGAGACCCTACTGCAAAGAACAAGCAAACAGAGCTGAAGGTGAGCTCAGTGGCAGACCACTTGGGTTGGATAACCACCACATGAACACACACACTCAGAGGAAACACTGCTGTTCACCAACCCCCCAAATAGGAACTAAAACATCAAAACCAACTTATAACTGTATGATGGTCAATATCATTTATCAACATGGTAGAATTGGGTTTAATTGGGAGCTGGGCCTCCAGGCACACCTGTATGAAATGGCCTTGATGTCCTTAGCTGATCTGAGAAGACTGACTTGACTCTGGGCGGGGCTATTCTCTGTTGTGAGGATCCCATAGTGTATAAAACCAAGGAAAAGTGGAAAATACCATGCATCCATCACTCTCTGTTCCCTACTACCACAATGTGATGTGACCAGCTGCCTCAAACTCCTACTGCCCCGCAACTCCCCTGCCCTGATGAGTTATACCCCTGAAGAATGAGTCAGAAAAAGTCTTTTCCTTTCTCAGTTGCTTTTCTTAGGTATTTTAACACAGTAACAGGCAAAGAAGTTATGACAACTCATTAAACATCCTCCCTTCTCTTAGGCTTGCAACTTTTCCCTTTCTGTCTCTGTGATATCTCTTGTCAGGGGAAGCATGCAACACTTGACCTTTCATGCTTGTCTTATTTCACTTAAACAGAATCTCCTCATGACTCTTATGTGTTGAGAATGTGTCAGAGTTTCTTCCCTTTTAACAAGGAGCAATAACTCACTCTGTGTGCTTAAATTCTACATTTTGTTTTCCCTTCAAGCATTAATGGGCACTTGGTTTGCTTCTCATATTGGCTGCTGTAAAAAGGAGAACCACGAACATGGGTACATCTGTGTTTGAGCAACACTTAAAAGTCTAAGATCATTTCTAAATTGCAAGTTAAATGTAAATATATTTTAATATTTAATTGTGAAGGCCCTACCACTTCTGACTGTCGTGTACTGAGATAGCTTTCCTTAGCTGTGTTGTCAGAGCTAACTGAGTTATACCCTCTGGCTTGGTCCAGTTGCTTCATTTCATAAGAGCAAACATTAGGGGCTAGGGAGATAGCTCAGTTGGGTAAAATGCTTGCTGTGTAAGCATGCGATCATGAGCTGGGGTCCACAGCATCTACATAAAAACCGAGAGCACTGATGTATGCTTGTCACTCCAGTACTGCAGGGGGCGGGGGCTGGGTGGGGAAGAAAGCATAAACTCCAGGGATTGCCCATCAGACAGCCTAGCTGAACCAGTGACTTCAGAGTCAGTGAGAGACCCTGCCTCAAAATATCAGCTGGAGAGCAATAGAGGAAGACACTGGAGTTACAGCCCCACACATACAGTGATAGGTGTGCACTCATATGTATAATACACACACACACACACACACACACACAGAGACTCATGAATGGACGGATGCATTTGTACAGAAGCACAAAAGAACAAAATCCCAGCCACTAAGAGTGTGAAGGCTCAGGACTTCCAAGAGTCCCCTCAACATCATTTCTAATTCTGTGTTCCACCCATCTTTGTAAATATGGCTTTAAATCTGTGTAACCTTGGACTGGAATTCATGGTAAAGTGAGTGGAACTCAACATGTAGTCACACTGTGAGTGACATCCCCATCCTTGAGCCCATGGGAGCCATGATGGTGACTTCTTTATGAGCTCTCTGAGCTCTGGAAGCAAATGGAGCTAATTGGTCTGACAAGGCTGAATTCAGAAACTAATGAGCTTCCTCTTGGGCAATGTATAAACAGATACATTGACCAAACACAAATTAATGGAATAGTAATCTGCACATCGGTTACTTTGCTTCTTATCTTTGGAGTGCAGACTCCAGATCTACTGTCCTGTGACACATCAGTTGTTTGAGAACACTGTCAGCAGGAGCCCCATTGGAAGGGGAAGAGAGAAGCTGCGTCTGCCTCCCAGTAGGGGAAGACACTTTTCTCCAATACAGCTCAAAGATGAGATGCTGATAGATGCATTCCTTCATTTCTAAGAATAATTCCAGTATTACAAATAGTTGAGACATTAAAAACAGTGATAGGTCCCCAAATACTCAATTGAGCGCCCCAGTAAAAATCTTCTCATATTTAAAGCATTTTATACGTTTAAATGACCTATTTACCTAGAAATGCACACATACTCTCACATGTGCACACACACTCTCGCAACTCACATGTACACATATGTGCATATACATGCATACACATATATACATTCTTTCTCACACATACTCACACACGCACATTTACATACATTTTTTGGTGCTGTCACTTTATTCTTTTAAGGCAAAATGTGCACGGCTCTTTAAGGAAAGAGAAAATGAGTGGGACAAGGATTCAAAGTCAATTGTCAGCTTGTAGACTCAGGCTAGGTAACAGGATCCTAACGCTGCTAACTCAGACTTGCAGAGAGCTGAAAATTCTCAGTATGTTGCAAAATTTTATGGATCCCAGAAAGACTTCCCAATGCCTCTCTCTGTCCCCTCTTGCTTCATTTCCCACTTCTGTATGACTCCAAGCTGAAACACTTATTTGAACCCACACACTTGCTTCTCCCAGCACCAGGGACGTCCAGATTAAGAGGCATGGCATTCTGATGCAGCTTGTGCTTGCCTTCTTTAAGGCTCTAGTTCTGTGGATTAGACGATGTGTTGGTGCTCCAGATAGGCTGTATTCATGGCCTCCACCCCAGGTGCTGTGCTTCTGTGCATCTACTTGGAAGTAATGTAGCCATGGATTCTGGGATCCATCCCTCCCCAAGTGAAAGCCTCCCTTCTGACCAGAAGCTGTTTCTCCTGACTGCTTCCTTGCATTTGATCACCTTGCTTACTTTGATGACCTCAGTTGGCCTTCCCTGGGAGTCTAGTTTGGATGCTCAGGAATCATTCTTCATCTGAATATTCTTACAACTTTGCCCTCTAGAAGCTACTGTCAAGATGTTTCAGGAATAAACTGGGAGATGAAACAATACAGCCAGGATTGCAAACTGCTTGGCAATTATATTTGGGTGCTTGCATATAAAAAACAATGGGACTTTCATTTTCCTGACCTTTCCCAGAGACCATCCTAGATTTTTTTTTAATTGTGCATAATGGTAAGTCAAGCCATGGCACCCTTGGAATAAGAGAGAAAGAACTAGTGACCAATACACTATCTATGCCATATCCTCCCTCCCTCCCTTCCTCCCTTCCTCCCTCTCTCTCTCTCTCTCTCTCTCTCTCTCCACCTATCTACCTTATTTCTATCATTAACACTTACCATCTACTATCATCTGTTATCTCCAATCATTTATGTCTATCATCTACCTACTATCTACAGTTTATCTACCTACTTGGCTATAATCTATCTATCTATCTATCTATCTATCTATCTATCTATCTATCTATCATCTATCTATCTATCTATCTATCTATCTATCTATCTATCTATCATCTATCTATCTATCTATCTATCTATCTATCTATCTATCTATCATCTATCTATCTATCATCTATCTATCTATCTATCTATCTGTCTATCATCTATCATCTATCTATCTATCTATCTATCATCTATCTATCTATCTATCTATCTATCTATCTATCATGATCATCTACCTTTCCAATTTTATATTTTTGAACAATGATATCAGCACAAATTACATATTAAGACATCAACATCAGTCTCAATAGGACAGAACAGCAGGAAGCATAGAAGTGATGGTGAATGAAGAAAAGGCATAAAGAAAAAGAAGTTTATTGCATTTTAGAAGATGAGAGCTGGAACGCTGTACAGCTTTGAAAGCTCTACTGCCTTTCTCATTGACACAGACCGACCCTCACAACCTACCCTTTGAGAAAACTAAGTGACATGTGTAAGAAAGGTACCAGGTAAAAAGATGCATATTAAATGTTCATTTGCTAGTGAAAATTGACATCAGGTATAATATTTCAGCTGATTTAATTGTCCTGTGTTTACTTCCCTATATTATTTCCTGCAGTGACATTTGTGTGCTTTAGAAAGTTGACAATAAAATAATTTTATTATGAAAAATAAAAGCAGGTGGAGTCCATCGCCATTTACTTCAGGTCTTATTTCTCAATTCCAGGTCTTACTTCACAGAGACTGAGAGAGTAAGGACTTTCTCACCTCAGCTGATATCTTGGGAAGGAGAACGGTTTCAGTTTGGGAGAATCCTGGGATGGTTTGTAGGTCTGGGAGGCCATAGTGGCTTAGGTAAGAAAAGGATCTGCTGTTCCTGGGCAGAACTGAGTGCAGCAGGTCAGGGGAGGAGCAAATGTGAAAGCTGCAAAGATTCTGAGCCCAGGCGGTGAGAGGCTGGACTGGAGGAGTCACTCATCTCCTTTCCAAAAGTCCTTTTCAATCCCACGTCCCGGAATTCCCATGGGAGTCGTTCTGATGACTTTCCAGGGATGCATATTTTAATTCTGTCTGAACTCTTGGTATCATCAGGAAAATGCCTTTGGATTCATGGTGAGGGTTAGCTATGCAGGCGCAGCCAAGGTGATGGCCAAGTTTCATGGTTAAGCCACCGTTCTAGAGAATGTGGATTGTGCAGGTTGGACAGACATGTGATTTGCTAATCGGAAAGCTTGCACGGAAGCTGGATCCAGAAATGAAATAACGATCTAGCCCAGAGTTTGTGTGAATAGTGGGGAAAGCATAGGGCTTTTACAGGGATGTAATAGGGGTTTGGGCGGGTGTTATTTAGATCCCAGGGGCCCAGGTATCTAATTTACCTCTGGCTTATACAGCCAAGAAAAGTGAGGGTCAGAGGGTTATCAGTTTGTGCTACAGCAAAGCTTTCTGCCATGGCAGAGGAGGGCAAAGTCTCACGTGGCAGAGGGAGTTTAAGTGAGTTCATGTTCATAGAGGGAAATAGCAGAGTGTTGGCTTTGAGTCAGTCCACACATTTTGGAAGGAATTAAAAATTTTAAATATAAGAACAAGTAATACTGTCTTATCACTGAAGCCAGGCATAGTGGTAATTCAGCAAGTTGAGGTAGGAAGATTGCCATGACTTTGAGGCCAGTCTTTGGTTGCATAGTAGAACCCTGTCTTGCCACTCCACCAAATAAAAAAAGAAAATTGTTACTTATATTTCAAAATATATAGACATCATCAATATGTTGCCTTAATAATATTTGTTACAAAAAATGAAAAACTTGGAACTAAAGATCAGACCAGGATCGCTTGCTGCACAGAGTTACTATTTTTCTTTCTTTGCCTATCTCAAGGAGCTCCTTAGAGTGTCTGTCTTTTATTGCTTCCTCAGATTTAAAGAGGCCAGGTAATTATTTTATAAAGCTCCTCAGTAGGGGTTTGTTCTCAGGAGCAGGCTGATGTCAGGTGTTTCAGTAATGGTTTTCAGTGTGCTTCTTGATATAGTACAGTCTTTTAAGTGTGGTGAGCACAAGTTCACAATCACAGTTATGACCACACCTGCCTCACAGTGATCTTACAAAATGAGGATGAGAGATATCGCTGGACATGCATTGTGCTTATCATTCACTTATTTCTGGACATTCACATACAAATGTCTATGTGACTAACAGAATTTCAGTGGACTCCAGTTGCTATAATTATTCAAACAGAAAGCAAGGCATTAGGAATGGAATCTAGAATAAGTTATTCTGGGCATTTATTTTTTATTTTTTCTTTCAATTTAGGAGGGGAACTCATAAATTTATAGCTAGGCAATGATAAAGAAAGTGGGGAGGCGAAGAAATGACTATTGTGGGTGCATCCAATGATGCTAGAACTCTAAAAGGATGTAGTAATTGAACCACTCAACAAGAGGACATTCCATTCTCAGCAGAGTGGCATATGGGTACACATAAAATCATATACTGTCTCATAAAACTCAATCAACGAGAAGCAGCACAAGATAATTTCCTACAGAAGGCGAGCACGCCACATTATTTAGATGAATAAAGTAAATATGATTTTGCTAGAGGACTGAAGGCCCGACAGCTTCTTTAAACAGATGTCTTTCATGCAGTAAAGCAGCCTCATTACTGAGGGTGTCGCTAGCTCTTGTGTCAACACGAGCCCAGTGGAAGCAGGCTGTTGCTGCTTTGAGTAAGTAGCTACCGTGGAGGACAGCATTCAACTGCATTTGTTAGGGGGTTGCATAAGGTTAGTGTGATCTAAGGTTTTCTGCATGTAGAACTTGAGACAGAATGCTACGAGTTTTCCATGTTTTGAAAAGCTAAGTGGTGACATCGGATTAGGTGAATTTACCAATCTACCCAAAAAATTAATAATAAGCTTTGCATATAAAGTTGAGTTTCTCTTCATTCAGTTGGTAGAATCTATCACTTTAAGTGTTCCTCATCTCCACAGGGCTTAACAAGGATGTAGTAATAAAATAATAATTAATGTTCTTCCCAAATTAGCAGATTTGCTATGATCAATGTGTAAGGAGTCATTGGTCCAACCCTTGGAACACATTACTCTAGCCAACCTTGGCCACTTCTGAACCACACCAAAACATTTGCTCTCCATGAATGACAGCCTCTGAGTCTTAGAACCACACTTCATTCTAACAGGGAGCACAGCAGGATGAAAAGCTGAGTTGTTTTAATACTGAATATACACATGCATGGGATTCAAACTATGATTTATGCTTAAGAACTGAACATGGACATATCAAGTCTAGGATAATGTCAATCAGGTGGCGACACAGGTAGAGAGTATCTGACTAAAGCCCCACTCACTAGCTTTTCTTTCCATCCAACTAGCATCCCTGAAGGAAAACTTACAGCAAACATTATTTCTCTGGTATGTCAGGGAACCTCCTGCCTCTAAGGTTGACTGGTACCCCAGTGATGCTCTTTGGTTCCCCTGTTCTTTAAAAAGTTTGACTTAGGCATGAGAGTCTGTCCTTTAAAATGTACTTGCATATATTTTGTTTTCAGCTGAATTAAATTTTATAGATGTAACTGGCTGCTTCCAATAGCTGTTTATTGAGACTCGAGGATAGTGATTAATCAAAGCATTAACATCATTGATGTCATCAGCCAGTGGTAATGGGGTTAAAGATACAATACCTGACTTCCTAGTAATATCATCTATTAAAAGGGAAGTGCTGTCTGCTGCTGAGATGTGACTGATTCTGTGGGACAAACAGAACAGGCTGAGATCTAGCCCCTCTCCCTTTCTCTATTAGTTCATCGATCATCCTAGGATTTCCTGTATATGGTCACTCTGCTGAACTTTCTGATATTAAATGCCTCCCTCTTTCTAGCTGTAGAATGCAAACGCCTCAGCTTGTGGTGGGAAACTGATGTGGGATTTCCCTCTGTATTCTGTGATTACTATTAATAAAGAAACTGCTTTGGACCTATAGCAAGGCAGAACTTAGACAGGTGTGGAAAACTAAACTGAATGCTGGGAGAAAGAAGGGCGAAGTCAGAGAGAAGCCATGTAGCCCCCGCTGGAGTCAGACGGAACTTTAGCTGGTAAGCCACAGCCATGTGGTAATACACAAATTAATAGAAATGGGTTAAATTAATATATAAGAGTCAGCCAATAAGAAGCTAGAGATAATGGGCCAAGCAGTGATTTAATTAATATGGTTTCTGTGTGGTTATTTTGGTTCTGAGTGGATGGGACAAACAAGTGGCCTCCCTCTTACAGGAAACTTCTCTTAAATTGGCCCTGGCCCACTTCTTTGAGCTCATCTCCCCATCCCTTAGCATCTAGTCAGAACAACTACTTACAAGTAGTTGCAAAAAGAGTACAGTCGTTTTAAGACCCCTGGGTACTTTCTTATATATCCTGTATCCTCATCTATAAATCTCCTTACTTAGTACTGACACTAAGACACTAAGCAAAGGCTTAAAAAGTGTATACTGGGACTTGATCTTTTCTCCATTTTTCAGAACTTTGCTTATACCCAAGGGATTGAACCATGGATTTTTTTTTTAATCTCAAAGTCTATGTTTCCATGGCCTACATCATCCCTGCTTATTGAATGTACTCAGTACACACTTACCACATGAACTGAATATTCTACCCTCTCTCCTGGTGTGACTACAGCCCTTGTTTACTTTGTTGCTAACTGATTCAATCCTCCCACAATCATTCAATGATTCCTTCCTTTTTTCCAGTTAACTGTCTGGGGTGATGTATTTATAGCTTCCACTGCTGGCTTCAAATTAGGACTCATGCCAAAGCTCCCTGAAGATGTAATCATCCAAAGTACCTCTCTGCTGGCACCTATCCTTCCTCTTCATGTCATCCTTCCTCTTTCTCCTATCCTTACTCCTCATGCCATTCTTCCTCTTCCTCCTATCCTTCCCCTTCATCTTATCCTTCTCACCACAAAGTGTGACTTCAAAGGATCACAGGTGGTTTCCCACTTTTATTCCATGTTTTAGGCTCTACCAGTTCTTTTTTTCTTTGTTTCCCTCACTAGTCTTGAATGATGGTGCATGGAAATGTAGTCATCAGGAAAAATAAAAGAAACAAAAAACAAGCTAGAGTTTATTTTTGGATGTCAACCATCTTCTTGTGTTTTAACTTCTACTACAATGAAGGATAATGACTGCTATCTGGTGAAGTTGTATTTTCCTTTACAGAAGCCAAGCACATGCTAAAGAAAGAAAGAAAGATAGTATTTGTGGATAATCTTCCCCCCCCTCTGTCACTCAGTTCTTAATTAACAACCAAGTCACAGAATGTTAGGCTATCAAGAGCAATCAATCAATTGGAAGTCATTTAACACAGGCACAAAGTAGGGCCATTAGTTGGCCATTTCTTGTATGCCCAGTTCTCTTTATTTTCTGTGAATGAGTGTTTATATGAGTGCTCACACACAGGAGGCTGGAGGTCAGCTTCAACTATCTTCCCCTATCACTCTCTACTTTATGTTTGGAGACAGAGTCTTTCACTGCTAGAATCCATCAAGTCAGCTAGACTGCCCATAGCTGAGCCCAGCAATCCGTCTGTCTCTGTTTACCAGGACTCCAGTTACAGGCATGTCCAACCACATCCAGCCTTTTCTACATGGTTGTGGGATCTGAACTTAGTCCTCATGCTTGTGTGGCAATTACTTTTCCCATCTAGCTTCCTTTACTGAAGCATCTTATGACACACCTGCCTGTTCCACAGAGAGCATCAAATGGCAATGTTAAGATTTTAGGTTTATCTCAGCATTTGTTTTGATATTTATTGAGTGCTTACTAAATGCACAGCACTGTGTTAGTTACTAATGGTGATTTCAGTGAGAATGATCCCAACAGGTTCCTATGCTTGGGTGTTTGTCCCCAGTTGGTGGAACAGTTTGAGAAGGATTGGGAGGTGTGGAGGCATGTAACTGGAGGTGGGCTTTGAAAGTATAAAAACTTAGACCATGCAAGCTGCTTTTTTTGTGTGCTTATAGTAAAAGACACGAGTTCCCAGCATCCTGCCCCAGCCACCATACCTCCTTGCCATAACAGTGATGAACTCTTATCTCCCTAGAACTGTTAGCTCAAATAAATTCTCCTTCTTATAAGTTGTTTTGGGTCATGATATTTTAGTGCAGTCATATAAAAAAATAATTAATACAGTTGCCAAGATAGATTACTGTGCTGTAGTTCATCAAAGGTAAGTCCAGCAGGCTGGTAGACTTCCTGACTATACGAGCAGTTTTGTTTAGGAAGCGAGAGTTCATGAACACTAGAGGGGTAAAACTGCACAACAAAGCAGACTGGAGGGCCCCACGTGAACGGATATGGTCAGCTCAATGAATTGAAGTGACTAGCAGCCTTTGAGGCCAGTCACCCGCAGGAATGTCACTTGGTCTAGTTTGCAGTCTCCTTCAACCTGAAAGAGCTCAGGTGTTCCAAAGCACAGCTGATAAGTAGAAGGACTCAGTGTTGACTTAAAGTGCTCCAAGTTACTTTCCTGCCACTGGCATGAAACACCATGACCAAAGTAACTTAGAAAAGAAAGCAGTTAATTGGGCTTACAGCTTCAGAGGGTGAGAGTCCATGATGGTGGAGTAAAGACATGGTAGCAAGAACAGCTGTGAGTTTACACCTGGATCCATAAGCAGGAGATGAGAGAACCCCGGAAGTGGTGAAGGTCTTGAAACTTTAAAGTATGACCCCTCCAAGTGACATATTTCCTCCATAAGGACACCCCTCCCAATCTTTCCCAAAGAGTTCCAGGGGGGTCTAAATATTCAAACATATGGGGGCCATTCTCATTCAAACCACCAGACTCAACTACGTAACTATGCACTAGTCATGGTAGCTCATGCCTGGAATCTCGGAAGGCCAAGGCAGGAGGGTTACCATGAGTTCGAGGCCACTCTGAAGTACCCTGGATTATATAGGGAACTCTTTTGTTAAAAGCAAAGCAAAACAAAAAAAAATGCAACAAAGGAAACAGAACAAAACATCCAAACAGAAACAAACAAATGAGAAACCCCAGCAAAATAAACCAGCAAACAGCAAACCAAACAGCATAAATAGCATATTTAATCTCCTTTTTCTCATGTGTAAAATGAAGGGCAAAGCCAATACTTTTCTAAAAGTCTCTTCGTTCCCCGACAGGCTGCGATACTATAATTGCAGTTATTATTTGTGAAAATGTAAATGACTCTGGATAAACCAGCTAGAATAATACAGACTCAATTAGTGAGGAATGTCACAATATTTTTGGAGGAGTAGCAATCTGCCAGTGGTGTGACAAGTGTTTAGACATCCTTGTTCAGAAGAGTCATCCCAACCATACCCAACCACTTTCTCCCTTCCTTCAGCACCATCCTTACGGAAGGAACCACTGGCATTTGGCAGCTCCCATTCCTTTTGACCATCCACAGCTGACCTTCCTTACGGAGGCTGCTGCTCAGAGTCCCGTGGGCCTGACAGTTTAGTGCTTAGCAAACTCTTCTTCTTTAGGTTCTACTCAGAGAATATGCCAGTCCCAGGTCAGAGAAGCTACCAGCCATCAGTTAGTGTATACGTGAAACTGTCATACAAATACCTCTACAGACAGGACAACATTGAGGTCCGCTGCACGTCAGAGAACTCTAGTTATCCCCAGTGTCAGCATTTATTTCCCGATACTCAATCTGAATGTTTCTGTAGAAGACAACTCTACGATGTTAATTGCACATCTTTCTCCAGAGCTATCCATCACATCCCAGCACTGCCCACAAATCATTATAAGCCTTCCCCAGGTCTCGCTCCAGTGCCCATCAGCAGTGTCCAAAATTTTGTCTCTCTTCAAGCCCCATCCTCTTTTCCCGTACTCTAAAGGTTGCCTTTGATTCCCTATCCTTTGAAATAATGACAGCTCCTAAGTGGATGTTTGTATTGGTTACTTTTCTTGTCACTATGTTAAAATATGTGACAGAAGCAGCCTAGGGGAGGAAGGGTTCGTTTTGGCTCAGGTTTCAGGAAATACAGCTCACTGGCAGCAGGGAGTCTCTGTCTGCCATGGTAGCAACACGAGGCAGCTCCTCTTCACATCATAGTGAATCAAGCTAGAATGGGTTAAAAATCCTCTAAGGTCCACCAGTGAACCATGTCCACTAGCTGGCACCATGCCCCAAGGGTCTCAGTCTCTCAAAACTGAGTCACCACCAAGGGACCAGGTGCTCAAAACACAAGTGTGTGGGGACGTTGCATATCCAAACCATGGCAATACCATTCCCATGTTCCCCTCTGCAGCTGTATTACATCATGCTTTAATCACAGACTTTTGGTGCATGTGTGTAAAGACCTCCATCTTGCTACTATTAATTCCTAAACTGGGAATGGTAGGAAAACAGAAGTATGCCAATGGCTCACTTGATGGTTGTCAATTGCTTAACAAATAGAACTTCACTGTCCCTTTCCTGCCTTCAATCCTTCAATCTCAAATTGAGTCCAGTTTCCTTTTGTGTGTATTCTGCCTTCTTTGTTTTTTTTTTTTTAAATGAAACTGAAAAATTTGATGAGAATGAATAACTTGGGCTTGAAGAAGTCTGGAAAAAAATGATTTGTAGTGGAATTAGAAGTGAATCTCGGAATGAGTGTAAGAAATACCATGCATTATAGTTTTTTGTAGACTAGAGCCTAACAGTTGTATATGACACGCTACCGAAATGACATACCTAACAAACACTGATCAGTAGAAGCAGTAAGGCAAGGGGAGGTCCCAGGGTCCTAATTTTCCCATTTTGCAAATCACTGAGTCTATACTCATTACAATTTGAAATATGTAATTAAATAATTAAGCATGTAATTAAATAGATATTTACATATTCTGTCTTTCAACATGTAATAACAAATTCATAAATCTTATATGCAGTATTTTTTTCTTAAATTCATGGAAATTTATTGGAAAATAAGCTCTATATAGCAAATTTATTTGAGCATAATCATTTTAGTTTCCTCTTATTCTCCTCTTTTGCTAGAGTCTATAATGATTAAATCAGTTGTTTTAAAACTGAAAGACAGTGTGTACAATGTGATTGCACTTCAGTAAGTGCTCATCTCTTTTTTCTCTCCATGGACTCGTACACAGATATCTGCGTTGGCATGACTGGTAATGGTCACCTCTGAGTAACAATACCTGAGAGAATGCTCTAAATGCTTCTTATTGGATTTCTTCTAGTTGGCATCTTTAGAGATAATTAAAGTTAGCAAAATAAATGGATGTTTATGGAGCTTAATGTCAACTTCAAAGTGATTAATGCGAAGAGGCCTGGATCTTGCCTTTTCTTTCTGTCCCTGTCAACCTACCATCAATATCTTGTGAAGTCCTGAGTTCCGTTTCACTCTGTGCCAGAGTTTGTGACATCGTTTCACGCACAATGTAAGGGCTCGCTTTATTGGGCTACACTCACCAGAAGATCTAAGCACACCACATTTCCCCAAACACTGGAGTCAAATTAGTTTCACCTGCTCATACACAACAGGGTAGCAGCATCAACTCAATCATGTTTTCTTGACTCCTTAGCCATTTGAGATCTTGTAAACCAATGATCAGGATTTATAATCGATACACTTCAAAAAGAAAGTCAAATATAACTCCCATTCTTGACTATCACATTATTTAGTTTGCAATAAAAATAAAAATGTGCAAGTGAAGGTTTTTTTTTTAATCCCTTTAAATGATGGATCTGGGTGCAAATGTGAGATGAAACAAGAGAAAAAATTTAAACCTTACTTGTTGTAAAGCCGGGCTTCTCTGAGAAGTTATCGCCGAATGTGTAATTATAGCAAACGCAATTGCAGCCTCATTCACCAGCACGTGGAACATGATTTACAGCTGTAGGACCCCCTGAACCACATCATTCATTAAGAAGCACCACCCTCTCTCCTGCTGTATTTGCTCGCTCATGCCTTAATCACACACTTTACTTTTTCTGTGCAAAGATGTCCTCCATTTCACGACTGTCAATTCCTTCGCTGGGAATCGTAGGGAAACAGAAGTGTGCCAATGGCTCACTTGATGATTGTCAATTGCCTTTACTTCCTGGCTGAACTTTTTCTTACAGACAAAAAGATCCTACAGGGGTAGTTTTTGGAACCGCACTTCTTCCAGCACATTCTTTTTGTGTTTATGGCCAAATTATCTTCTGTCCATGAGTCTCATCACTGAAGAAGTACGTATTAAGCATCTATTATGAGTAGCTTTATTGGCTGCAGTAGGCAGATGGAGCTTTGAAAGAATTTTATGTTTTTTTCTAGAAAAAAGCAAATGAATTTTTTTTAGAGAGTTCACTGATAGCATGAAATAACACAGGAGCTCTCAAAGGTTGGAAGGTTAATTTTTGTTGTGTTTTGTCTTGGTTTAGTTATAAGGTTAGAGACCGACTTTAGCAACACAGAAAGAGGATATTTATTGATAGCATATTAGCTTGGGTAATTCTGACTGCTCTAAAGAGATAAGCCCGCAGATCTCAGGCCCCTACTGTCACAGTTTATTTCTCACTGTGGAAAGTCTTCCGGGTCAGCAATCAGAAATCTGGACTCCTTTCATTTTGTGACTATGTTACTGTCACGATTTGGCTTTCAGAGTTGCTCTTCTCAACATCATACAGCCTCAGAAGAAAAAGAACGTGAAGAATCATTTGGTGGGAATTTTTCTTTTGGTGCATCAGGCATGGGCCAAGAATGCATTATTTCTGCCTATATGAGTCAGATTAGAAATGTTATGTGGTCAAAGTTGTCGATAATGCAGACTGAGAGATGTGTATTAACAGAAAATCAGGGAAAAGGGGGACATGAGTTTGGTGACTAAGGTTTCATCTGCTCCTACAGGTGACTTTATGGAGACTGAATCTCTAGTGGCTTGGATTAGCCTCATAGAAATGATTCTCTTCTCTAACACAACCAAGTCAAAAATCTGAGAAAGACAGAATGGCTACCTGCAACAATTACCATGGTCTATGATGAACCAACTAGGATCTGGGCCATTTCTTGGACTATTACTAATCCACAGATGGATTGTTATTGGCCTTGGGTCTATTACTTCTATGATCTATTGCAAGTCAGCACATGACTGCTTCCTTATGTAAAGGGGTGTTACTAGGCCACTGATCATTGCTACTACCAATGAAAGATATCTAAGTCTGTGCACACATCACTGTGCTCAGTTCCCACACACAGAACATTAGCTTTTTGCAAACATAACATTTTAATTATTTTAAAATGTTTTAGAATAATAAAAATTATATAATGAAATATGATCATATCTACCCTCTACTTCTCTTCTTACAGCTCTCTGAATATCCCCTGCAAGTCCCCTCTCATCATCATGGCATTTTTTTGTTTGTTTATGATAACCCACAAAATCCAGTTAGTACTGTTCATAAGTGTGTGGGGGGGGGGGGGGGCATCCATTGGCAAGCAAGAAACCAACCAGAGGCTACATCTTCAAAAAGAGTGATTCTCTCAATTTCAGAAACTATCAAAAGCTCCTTAACGAGGACCAAAGGTTTGGAGATCATCTACTTATCTACCATGAAATTTGGGCTGGCTTGATCTTTTATAGGTCTTAAACAAGAAATTACAACCATTCTGAGTTCCCGATTGTGAGAGCATTTCACAGCGCTTCTTCCCATCATTTAGGGCTAACATTCTTCCTACCTCCTCTTTCCTGCTATCCCCAGAGCCTTGATGAGGGTAGGGTTAAAGCAGATGTCCCATTTAGGGCTGAGCACTCAGTCTCTTTTTTTCAGCACTCTGACCAGTTCTGAATAAAGACGGAATAAAAGAGAGCATCCAAAGGGCAATGTATTGTGAGACATTTTACTCCAGCTATTCACCAGACAAAACAGTGCAACGACAATTGGAAGGTGATACGGCCACACTCTACCAGAATGGTTAAGAGCCAAGAGGAGTGAGATATCAAATGTGGGTGAGAGCGTGGAGTAACGAGTCCTCAGGCTCTGCTGGTGGGTACACAGCATTTCATAATTGCTTTCAGAGACTTTGTGGCTGCTCGTCCGTAGTAGGCAGACTTCTGAGAAATACCCCAAGACTTCTGTTTCCCACTGTGGATGTCCTTTATATTCTCCTACCTCAAATAAGACAACGTGGGGTCGGACCGTAAAGTAGGAGGATTTCTTTTCTGTAATTAAATTACGAAGTGTTTGAGGCAATAATCAAATACAGTTAGGCTGCCAAATCAGTTTTTCAGGGGAAAAAAAAATCAGAAGAGAAATTATCTTGGCGGATCTGACCTAATCAGGTTGACCTAAGAAACGGACAGGTCCTTTGCAGAAAGAAGATATTTGAACAGTTACGTCATCTGAAGGCCTGTGGAAGGCCAGTTGTGTGTCGGAGAAGGTGGCCTCTAGGTGCTGAGCCTTGCTCTAAACAGCAGTCAGTGAGGAACTGAAGATCCCAGGCCTACATCTGAAATCTGGGTGCACCTGGAGGCAGTTCATTCACTGTCACGATTCTGGGGGAGGACACTGCTGGCTGGTGTTGTGATTTTCATCTTTTGAGGACCTCCTAGCAAAGGACTCGGCTAAAACCTCCTGGATTCAATGCAGTTCTACAGGATGCATACTGTAGCGGTTTGTTACCTAGTGTTCCAGCTTCCTCTCTGTCGCTGTGATAAGCAGATCAAACACAGCTCAGGGAAAGAAATGGTTAATCTTGCCTACAATTCCAGGGCACTGCCCATCACTGATGGAAGTTAAGGAAGATGCCCAAGCAGGAATTGGAGCAGAACTCACCGAGAAACTCTGCTCCTGTGCTTACACTCAACAAGCAGCTGGCTCTCTTAAGTGACTTAGCAACAGCTTGTGGGATGGCACCTTCCACCATGGGCTGGGCCCTCCAGCATTCATCAACCACCAAGACAATTCCCTGCAGACTTGGCCAAAGGTCAATTTTATTTAGGCAGCTCTCCCATTTGAGACTCATTCTTTCCAGGTAACTCCTAAGTTTTTGTCAAACTGCTAGTAAAAAAACTCATCAGGACACAGAGTAATAATAATAAAAAAGACCAATACTACTTCCTAACCCCAAATGAATGCATGACTTATGGAAAACATCCTATTAATATCTGACAGAAAGGCACGTGTTTGTCTGGCCGAAGAGAAGCACTGCTACCTACTAGGATCTACTGGGAGCTGGTGTCAGGATCCCTGGTGTTTACCTAAATTCCAAATACTAGGTCCATTATATAAAATTGTGTCATATTTGCATGTAGCCAGCACACATACTTCTGCCAGTACTACAAATAATGTCTACTTACTTACACCACCTAATTCAGTGTAAATGCAATATAAACAATAAGCAAATTGTTTTGGGAAACATAGTAAGGTGAGAAGCATCTTCTCAGGACAGACGTCCCTTTGGTTTTAAAATATTTCCACCCATCTCTGGTTGAGTCTGCAGATAGGAAGCTGCCTGAGTAGGGAGTTCCTGTTGGACTTGGTATCCCCCAAACCAGTGCTTATGTTTGCCTAAACTCAGAAGTACCCAATGAAGCAGTGGGGGAGGGCTTAGGGTTTCTGATAGTAATTATTTCTTGATTTCAGTGCTCAATTACAAGTGTGCTCATTTCATGGCAATATTAAATTATATTCTCTCATAAGTTAAATTATATAGTCATAAAGTACAATGATCCAAAATTTATTTTTATTACCTGCCCGCGCAATTATTAGTAGCTTGATTTTAGAATTGAAAAATAGTCTTAAACATATAAAAATGGTCATGCAGTGTTACCTGGGCAAGCACCCCAGGGTTAGTCCTCCATGGGTAAAACCTCAAACACATTACAATAAAACAAAAGTGCCTAAAAATGTTTAAACTCTTAAAAACACTTGGCTCTTTCCTTATTTTGCCCAATATATTTCTACCCCCCACCACTGGCTGAAACTGTTTGATACAGAATGTTATTACTTTGATGAATAATTTTAATTTTCCATTTCAAAATAATCAAGAACACCCAGTTTTCTGAGATGTGGAGGCGTTGTTTGCAGGCAGCTTGGTCACTACCTCATTCTTCAGGCATAGCACCTCAGATGGACATGCCCCGGGGTGAGGACCAGGTCAAAATAAAGCAGAAAGAAATTCAACATGAATTTTATCCGATTTATTGGAGGGAATATATGTATTTTCTGATGGTAATCTAGCGTTGAAATCATTAAATCACGAACAAAACCTTTACCAGGCTTTCATGCCCAGCACAACCCGTAGCACCAGGGGTAGAAAAGGGCAGGCTATTCAAGTTTTTATCTTCTGGAGAAGTATACAGATGTGCACAGTAGTCAATGACACATGTTCAAATATCAACAAAAAACAAATGGCAATTATAGCAAAGGAAGGAAATAGAAGGGATTTTTTTCGTATTTTCAAAATGGTACCTCCAAAGCAAAGTTCTTGACAGTCGGGGCTTCCTGGAGGTAGCTTTTGGACAAGTGAAATTGGATTAGTATTTGGATTATTCCTTTTGCCAACATTAGGTAGTTACTTAATAACTTAGAACTTTGAATTTCATCTGAGAACTAATGTTGATGCTGATATTTCTATTCCTTTTGCAAGGTTAGGATGGGATAACCTGTAACACAGAAGGCTACCCTTTCTGCATTGCTGCCTCTTCCTATGTATGAATAACTAACTACTGAGAATCTTTCATACCTAATATTGAACATGAGAAAGTTGGGGGGGGGAGGCTGCTAAAGCTTAGAGCAATCACAGAGAAGGATGTCTTGGGATTTAAAATCCAAGACAAATGACAAAATTTGGGACAAGCACAGAACAATGCAATGAGACCAAGAGAGAACAGTGCCTGGGAAACAGGAATAAACCAGGCTAATTACTTCTCTAAGGGCTCTGGAGCACAGCAGTGTGCTGGTTAAGGTGAGGAAGTTAGGGATACAGATGATGTCAGCTCTGAATACTTAACTGCCCAGTGGAAAAACAAACTGCCTAACTTTCATTTATTTACATGAGACACTGAGGATGGGACAGAGGGCACTAGATGCCCCTGTCTTGTGGACATTTGGGAAAGGAAACGCTCTTTATGGCTGTGGCATCTGTTGAGATATAGGTCCAAGTCTTGATGGATCAATAGCACATGGATCCAAAGGAGGAGAAAAGAGCTCATTGGGGGCAGGCACTACACCATGAAGCTTTTTCAGGCAGAGGAACCTTGTCATACAGTGGCTAGTCCTTGAATATGCATCAGGGCAAAAGTCTCAGGATTTGGTTAGGAGATACTGTCTGAGAAAATAAGGAAAAATAATGAAAGAGACAGTAAAACGAAAGCCTGTTTATCACAGATGAAAATTTCAGCTTTATATCACAATACAAAAATCAGTGGAATCTGCTCCGAGAAAGAATGGAGAGACATAAGTCAACCCCCAAATACCTGTGTTCTTTGGTTCAAAGTCTATCCAAAATGTTGATAAGCAACGAGATTATCTCTATACCTTGCCTGCTGTCAACTTCACCATCACAACCATTAAATTCTCCTTGAGTTATTCATTCACATCAGAAAAAAAAAATCAACTATATGGAACATTGAAGAGATGAGCCGTTGTCAGACTTAGCTATACCTACATTTAAGTTTTTAGCATCAGACCCTAAAGATGTGTTTTCAAAGGGAAGGAAAGGAGATGGGAAAGGACTGCAACAGGATCTACCTTCCCTGGGAGAAGGAGCTGGCACAGAAGGCACCCACAAGCAGAACTGCATGGGTACTGAAGTAGTAGGAATCTTGCTGCCTCATCCCTCCCTAGCATACCCCAGACCCACAAATCCTGTTAACACTCAGCAAGGGTCTTCTAACACCCAGCGGGCTGGAGAGAGAACTCAGAATTAAGGGTGCATACAGTTCCTAGGACCCACATGGAACAGTTCACAACGTCTGTAACTCCAGCTCTAGGGGTATCTGATGCCTCTGGCCTCTGCTAGCCTGCACACACGCACGCACACACAATTGATAACAAAATAATTTTTTTTTCAAAAAGGAAAGTATGCAAGGACTGTGACATACGAAAGTTCTCACTGTCAGCTATCAGCTAACCATAATCACTCATATCCAACGGTGCTAAGACCCTGGGTCCTACCATTTTTTCTGGAGGGAAGGGGTGAGGTGGGGAGGGTCCACTTGTTCTAGGACTAGGTGTTTTTAGAAACAGCCTCCATGGGCCCTAGTTAGAGAGGCCAGCAGACTGCTCCATCAGCAGGGGTCTGGTCTCCCCGGTTTCACCCACACTTCTTTGGAGCAACTAGTTCTCTGTGTGGTAGACCCGCCCGCGCGCCACCCGCAGACCCGCGCCTCCTCCAGGACCTCTGTGAAACTCGCTGCCAAAACCCAGCTGTGGTGAAGAACGCGCTGCTGCGCTGGTAAGTGGAGGCGGGAGAGTCCTGCGCTCCTGAAGGAGTTTTCCTGGTGGCTGGGAGACCGGTGAGAGGCATAGGAAGTGCGGACAGAGGAGACCAGCCTGTGCCGCCCATCCAAGAGAACCCGCTGCTCTCTCGATCCTGTTCCCTTGTCAGAGTGGGAGGGAGGGGATGGGGCCTAAAATCCCATTGGCGTCCTCCCGGTCCATGGGTACCAAGCTTTATATTTTGACCTTCCGATCCCCTCCCTCTGACTTCTCACATCCCAGCTTCTGCTCCACCCTGGCAGTGCCGGGTCCCCTAAGGACACTACAGATCTCGGACACAGATATTTCGCAGGAAAAACAAGAGGGTCACGCTTGCCCCCCTCCCCGCCAAGCTCATTTTTCTCCTCTGTTCCCCCTAGAACATGTATCCTAACTTCTCCAGAGGTGGCCAGCTGCATCCGAAGCCCGAAAACCTATCCAAGTGCCCGAACAGTTCAACTTGGACAACTTCTTAGAATGGGGATCCCCGTGCTATCTGGGGAAAGCCATGCTGGCTGCCCACATATCAGGAGAGGACACCTCGACTTCTCCGTGGGGAATCCCCCTCAGAATCCATTTCTTTTGGCGGCGTGGTGTCCTACAGCAGCGAATCAAGAACTCTGCAAACAGGAGTGCGCTTTGAGGGTGGGAGGTCGTGGGCGGGGGCCAGAGCGCAGAAGTTCTGCACTGGTTTTGGACAGAGAATCCGGTCCATGTTTTCAAGTCAGAAAGCTCTTGTCCGCTGGGAAAAAGCTAGGACTAAAGTCGTTGGGAGGGAAGTCCTCTAGGCGTGGGTCGGAAAACTGGGGTGAACTGCAACGCTCAATCTTTGAGCCATGTCGGTGGGAAACTATTCTTCCTCCGGGGTGTGGGGGCGGGGAGACTTCCCTGGCAAAGCAGTCGACGTCAAGCCTAGCTGCTCTGGACTCTATCCCTCTGTCCCCAGGCAGCCTGGAGAACTTGGTACCTCGGACAGCAGCCCGGGCGCACAGCATCCTATGCAAGGTGCGGTCCTATTTTCCTCCCACCAAGTCAAACACCAACAAATTATTTCGCTGACCTTTCTAATACAGATGAAGGGCATTTTAATTACATAACCCATGAAAGATCACCGGAGGCAATGTCGTGTTTGAGAGCCGATGGCAGAATAGCTGCATAGCATGAAAAAAGACAGAAAACTTGCAAATCTGCAACGAGATTGCGCAAGGCTGTCCCTCCTCTGGAAACAACATGTGAAATGCATGGGAGATATCTTACCTTTCGGACTCCAAAGCCGTGGTCTGCTGCAACTTGGCGAGCCTCTTCCTCTCCGTCTTTATGCAACTCCACAAGAAAATGATTCGTGAAGACCGGTCTCTCGGCAGACGCAAAAACCATGACACAGAAGAGGAGCCCGGCCGCCTTCCACTGGGATCCACAACCGCCCTCCATCCTTCTTTGGGAGTGAAAAGTGGGGCTGCGAAGCGCGCAGGCGGGTGGAGCAAGGGGACGAGGAGGGAAGATGCAAATAAAAAATAGGTATGTAGTTTTTGTTTCTGTTTTTCTTTTTAAAAATCTTTTTATAGAAAAAGAGTCAAAAGAGAAGCTTGGCAAGCAGCAAATCTGTGCGCTGTCCACCAGCAGCTGGCTGCCAGGGAAGCCGAGGAGTCGCGCAGCCGGGCTGGCTGGCAGGGGTGCGAATGTGCGGAGCTATGTGTACCCGAGAGAAAGAGCTAGTGTATGTCTGTGCTTGATGCTAAATCTGCATTTTCAGCTCCTCCTCGGCTCCAATTCCACAGGGCTGGAGGCGAGCGCCAGCCCGAGTGACGTGCGCCCGCCAGCGGCCAATAGAGGCTAGAGGAACTGTGGGCCCCGCCCCGGGCCGCCCCGAGCCCGCCCCCGCCCGCCTCAACCCTCCCCCGCCCAGCTGGCTGCCCGGGTCCCCGGGGGCGCCGCTTGTCCGCGCCCCCGCCAGCCCCAGAGCGCTTTTGCTTCGCCCGGCCGCCGCGCGCCTAGGAAAATCCCCCCGCTGCCACCCGCAGCCGGCGCCCGGTGATGTCATTGTTTGTGGAAATCTGCACAGCTCCGGGAAAGGAATTACGGTGCGAGCGGCTGTCAGAAGCCCCGAGGGGAACAGGGGCCCCGGCCGCTCCCTGTTGCTCTTCCTACTAGTCTTCAGCTGCAAAACAACTCTCCTGTCTTTTCTCTTCTCTTTTCCCTTCTCTCGTATCTCTTCCCACTTCTTTCTCCCTTCCTTTCCCCTCCCACCTCTCTCCCTTTTTCCCAATAACAAAACGAATTTGATCCTTCCCGCCCCCTCCACTTTGGGCAAATCCTCGGCTGGGAAGAGCATCCTTCCAGGGGTGACTCATGGGGGTGGAAAGGAGCTTTTCTCCCGGTTCTTTTCCCCATGCTCCAAGCAGGCCAGAAACTAAACATCTGGCAGTCCAGCGGGAGTCCGGGAGGCTCCCCCCACACCTGTGATCGCTAATAGAAGAGGCTCTTCTAGAGTCAGCGATGCACCTGCATCTCAAGACTGCCGAGAGGGGGAAGGCGTGAAGCTCATACTAGGAGGCAGATTTTCAAACCCCGGGCTTGCAGCTGCATCAGGACCAAGAGTGAGGGTTTAAGGAGGTGTAGTCACCCACCCAGGCGCTAGGTCAGGATTCCTGCTAGGTGTCTTTGCCTGCAGGACAGCCATGTTGTCCAGGTCCAGTAAACTGCTGAGGTCTGACTTCCCCTTCTTGCTCTAGTGTGAGGAAGTAGACCGGTTCTGTTGTATGAAAATGAAGATCATTGCTCCAAGTAACTTAAATCTTTCGTAGTTATGTAGTATGTTTACAGTGTTTACCTTTCGGCACCAAAGTTCAAAATCCTTCCATAAATTGGATAATCACGAAGATGAGTTTTCTCAGGAAAGAGAGAGAAAAAGGAGGGAGGAGAAAGGAGAGAGAGAAAAACTGTGAGTTTGTAACATTGATAAACCTCACCACACCCAGCAACACCCTCTCCACTCTCCCCCCGTTTTAGCACAAAAATCACAGTCTAGTCAAGAAACACAGGATTGGTGGACATGAACACATGCTTAGCACACAAGCCACGCTGTCTGCACTGACATAGCTGTCCCCCAGCATTGACAGATAAATGTATGCCGGCATTGCAAGATGCTTTTCCGGAAACTAAGTCTTCAGCATACCACATTATCAATTGTGTTGAATTCCTCTTTAAGAAAACCAAGTGAAACCTCAAGAACGTGGTAGAGAGGATTCCAAAGTGGAAACAGGGTTTTGGGAGATTATTAATGAAACGACAGATCATTCCGGGAGCCTCAGTTTGGAACTGCACACACCAGCTCATTTCTGCCAAGAATGTTTTCCTTTGTCACCATGTCATGCCCCACCGCCCATCGGACAGTAACACAAGGTTACCTGACCCAGAGGCCTCCCATTCTTCCTCTCCTTTTGTCTTCCTTACAGTCCATCCACATTTGGAGCCAAAGTCTCTGTTTAGTGAAGCAATAACCACATGATTCCTCCTGTCCTGTGCTGTCATTTGAGGAAAATGCCATCAAATATGAAAACTATATTATATAAATTTACCATGGGGGAGAAAATTTCAAAAGCAGCAACTGAGATACAAATCTAAGCCTTTAGAAAACAGACCTGAAGAGCATCAAATAAGTCAATTTAAAAGATTAGAGGTGCTTGGAAGTAGCAGGACAATTATAGCTAAATCTCTCTGAAATTATCATCTATTTAGATTATGTATCAATTTTTCTGGAACCACTGAGTTAAGCTTCATTTCCTAAACAAACCCCAAAGAGGAAATGCCAGTGTGTGCTCAATCTACTACCATGGTTAGTGTCCCCTGGAACTCCCATTGAAATTTGATTTCCTTGGTGGTGCTGGTAGGAGGTGGTCAAGTTATTGAAATGTGGTTGGATCATGAGGATTCTGCCCTCATGAGGGCTTTAACCTATTTATAGATTAATGAGTTATTGAGGGACAGTGGAAGTGCCATAAAAGCAAACTTTACTTGGGTAGCTTTTAGTATCTTGTCATGTGATTCCCTCCATTAGGTTATGATGTAGCAAGTATTCCTTACCAGATCCCAATGTTACGCTTTTGGATTTCTTAACATCCTAAGCTGGAAGCTCAAGAATTCTTTTAGAAATTAAAGTTTTGTCTAGTTTGCTACAGCAACAGAAAGTGGACCAAGATGTAAGCCTACATTTTAAATAATTCAAGCTATAAAACCAGGTACAGTCTGAATAAAATCTGGATAATTGATTGAAGTCTGTTGTCTTTTCTAAAATATATTTTATATATTTGAGTGTCTTGCCTGCATGTGTGTATGTGCACCTTGTGTGTGTCTGATGCCTGTTGAGGTCAGGAAGACAGCATTAGACCCCCTGAAATTGGAGTGACAGTTGTGAACCACCATGTGGGTGCTGAGAAGGGAGTTCAGGTCCTCTGCAAGATTGATACATTCTCTTAGCTGCTGAGAGAGCTTTCCAACCTCCTGAAGTCTGCTGTGGTTTATTTAGTATATAATTTATCATAATACTGTCAGCACAGCAGAATGAAAACAGAATTTTGTGATGCAAATGCTAAATATTTAATGCACTATGGTACCATAAGCCAGTGGAGGAAATGCACTAAAATATTTGATTGGTATTTGAAATGTAAATACACATTCAAGTGTGCACAAATTTGCTCTTCTAAAGAAGTATTATCACTCAAACTCTTTTCTAATATCAATAGATTTAGACAAAGAACACCAACAGGAGAGAGAGAGAGAGAGAGAGAGAGAGAGAGAGAGAGAGAGAGAGAGAGAGAGAGAGAGAGAGAGAGAGAGAGAGAGAGAGAGAGAGGCAGCAGCAAAGTGACCCAGAAACCACTCTAAGGTCTGCTGTGGTTGTCAATGGATGCCACTTGGATCAAACCATTGATTTTTTTCTAAGCCTGTATCCTGCCATCCTCTAGATCCCAAACTGTGCTTTCAGAGATGCTAAAGCCCATAGAGTGGCATAAAGTATCGCCAGCTCCATGGGTGTTAAGGCTAGTCATGCTGACCCACACATTGCAATGGTTAAATGATCACTTTCCATACACCTCCCCCAGCCTTCCTACATGTCCCTAAGTTTGTGGATTTGAGAAAATAATTGACAAGTGTTGACCATCAGAACTGGATATGAAGCCCATCAAGATCTTTGACTTCTTTCCATTTATTTTCTCTTGAAGCTGTAGCAACAACAGGGCTAATATGTGCCACCAACACCCACCTCCTCATTGAGGATATAAGGAGCAGAATATTTCCATTTCATAATGTCTACCCCCCTCACACACATGCTATACCCTCACAAATGTAGACACACACACATGCATGGTTAGAAGAACAAAAACTACCAGAGACAAGATTGGGATTTTTTTTTTTCATCCAGGTGTATTCAGATTCTTTTAGGGGGAAGACTTTGGATCCACAGACTATCAGATTAAGGAAAACCTTGCTGCCATGCTGGGGATGGGGAAGAGGGCAAACCAGGGTCATCCCTGTGGAGGACTTCTTGACCTGTGCCTGTTGTTTGCATCACTAGAAAAGAGAACCAATTTTCTGGTGATTTCTCTTACACAGGCTGGAATGTAAACATGATGTGCCACTTAAGGTCATGATTTAAATAGAGCTCTGATTGAGTCTAAATGGATGGTGTACATCTTTAATCTCAGCATTTGGGACTGCAAGCAGGACAACCATGAGTTTGAAGGCTAACCTGAGTTACAAAATATCTATCTCAAAAAAAAATTACACAATTTGTGTTACCATCTTGACGCTTCAAACGCGGCATGGACATTTTCTCTTGGCAGCATAGATTTTCTGTTATAGTGTGCTGCTGTGTCTTGCTGGTATGTTCTTTCAGCCTTCCTTGCCCTTCCTGTTTTGAACACACCTACCCATACTCAAGATTCCTCAAGCTTTATTTCCTCTCTTCAATTCTGCCACATCCCGATCTCAACACTGAGTTCCCTACCCCCAGTTAATCCTTATATTTCAAGATGATGCCACATTTCCCAGTTGTGTGAATCCTTTTGCACTTACTGTGATGCAGGATTCAGGTGTCTGACACATTTAAATCACATCCTCAAGTTACACTCTCTCCTTCACAGTTATTGGGACTTGGTTGCTCTTATCACAATTTTTTATACATTTTACTAATTTAATGTTTTTCCCTTAAATGATCTGTTTCTTTATTTTTTTTTTATAAGTTGAGAGTCTTCAGATTTCTAACTCATCTTTTCTAAATCATCTTAAATTAATACCATGGGGAGTACTCCTGGAGATTCGTCAAGTGTTTTGCTGTTATGGAAGCAGTTTGTCTGGACAGCATAAGGTGGTGTTCACTTTGTGACTTCCAACAAATCATCAGATTTATTCAGACTAATCAGCTCTTCATAAACAAAAAGGATTTCTTGCTTTCTTATTTTCCAGGATGTTGAAAATTTGTGTCCTATGCTAATTTAGCTCCTACTATTTTGATAGGATTTGAAGTAGCTAAGCAATGAGGACCAAGGGTTCTTTTAATCTTCCTTGGAAAATTAGAAACACATTGTTAGTCACTGTCTTTAGATTCCTCCCCAGGTCTAGAGGACTAAAGAATAATGTTTGCTCACTTGGAAAAATTAATTAGTTATTTCTTAGGGCTCATTGGAACGTTGTTATTGTCTGTAGAAAGTGATTATCTATTCATGGATTCCCCACCTGTGTTTGTTCCCTTTTCTTCCCCTTGATCCTTAAAAAAATGCAGGAAATCTTCCACAATCCACAGTTTGAAGGGTTATGGAAATTGCCTTTAATAGGGAACCTTTGCTTGTGACTTTCAAATTACTTATAACAAATAAACATCTCAGAGTGAACAAAGTGGCTTTTTAGAAAATTTAAATTGGGATAATAAAAGAAAAGTTTTAGATAAAAATAAAAACTCAAACACAGGTGGTAAGATCCACTCTAACATAATGTTTTCTGATGCTCTTGACTCTGGCCTGAATGTTTTAAATGCTAATGCATTGTCCAGAGCCAATATGCATGTCCACTCTCAGCACACAGTTGGGACCTAATGTTATTTAACATGTTGAAGGAACAGTTTCAACCTTCTGGCTGTGTGCTCAGGTACACCATTTTTATTCCTTTGACATTATATCCTGTCATGATTTGAAGAAACATGGCATGGTCTATTTTAGGGAAACTATTCTATCTTCTTAGGATTCTGAAGAGAGTGAAGCAAAAGCACATCTTTACAAACAGATATTTCTAGAACTAGCCATCTGACACAATCTGTAATAACTTTGTAGGTTTATCTTCTCCTTCATAATTCTGTATAGGATAGGAGTATAGCTCAGTGGTAGAGCAATTGCTTACCATACATAATGTCCTAGGTTCACTGCAAGAAAAACAACATTTGTACTAAAAGTCTGTCAATGTACATCCCACTCAGAGTGTATTAATTTCTCCTATCCATCTTCTTATCAAGCCTTAACCTGCTTAGTTTCCAAGACTGGACAAAAATTAAATACACTTAATTTCTAACAGCACACACCCCATACGTATGAATTTCTGTTGGAAGTTACACATGCAAGTGATTTCCATGTGGAGGGGTTCCTATGTGGATCACAAAGATTATGAAAATAGTCACGACCCCTTAAAGGTTGACTATTTCCTGTAAAAATTCAGGGATGGAGCTTCTTTTGGTATAGGCAAAGATTTGGCTGTAGTTGCAGCTCACTAGATTTAGTGGTTCTTGATCTCCCCACTCCATGAAACTGGGTCTGAGTTATGCCTCTACATTACCAATACAATTTGTATGTTTTATATTCCTCACCTGGCTCTTAAGGTCTCCTGAGTTTGTGACTTTTAGTTTGAACAACCTATAAAGTCTTATTTTCTTCTGCCCCATAGATGTTTTTAGAATATCTTTAACCAAACATATTCAAATGACATGTACCTAAAGGCAAATTCTCTAAATTATTAGAAAAGATATAAACATATTAATCTCAGACTTCCAGAATACAAACTTTCAAGAAAGGCACATTGTCCATGTCTGATAACACAAAATAGTCACTGGTGTCTTGACATCTGTTCCCCAGTTATAGGTAATGTTTTGGGGTAAGAGACAGGTTTTGGTACAGAACTACAAAGGTACAAAGGTACTAAAAGGTGTCAACTAAAATCAAGCTCAAGCTGCAGAAACGGTCAAGTCCTCCAGCTTCACATGCTTGATTTGCTGGACAGAGGAAACAACATTTGATATTGTGGTTCTTTGAGAACATTAAGAAGGACCATCCTATCCTGTGGACTCACCAGCCACTGTAGCCCTCAGTGAGCAGCATGCCACTAACTTATGACTTATTGACTTGTTGATGGGAGGTTTGCTCAGTTAATTAGGATATTAGTCATACCCAAATCCAGGTTTAATTTTCATGAGAGGAAACTAGTAGTCATTTACTCCTATGTAAAAGCTAGGGTTCAAATGATGATAAAAATAACAGCCGGAATGTGTCTTCACATTTCTTTCACTGGCAAAGAAAGGAGAAAGGATTCCTGTTCCAAGTTCCACATGAGATGGCAAAGTCGTTTCAGCTCTCATCACTGCCCACAGGACTTTATGTATAATTACATCCTCTCTTCAAGGTGCCCTTATTATTTCTCCTATCATTTTTTTTCCCAGGGAGACATGCACAGGGAGGAGCTGGCAACTTTCCTCAGCAAGAACAGATGAATAGAGAAGGAGCATGAGCATGTGTCTTTTAGCTGCGGTGATTCGTCAAAAAGCCACAGCAATGTGGCTGTCCTCTGATTTTAGGATTTCTGCTCTACCTCAATTGAGAATGATCTTAAGAGATAAATCATAGAGTAGATTGAAGATGAGGTTTTGGTAGAACATGAAATGACCTGTTCACATATGGGGCTGAATATATTCATCTGAAGGCATTTCATTTTTGCCAAAGCAGTAAACAATGGGGAAATTATATTGTTTAATTTGCAGTGTGAGTGGTGTTGAGTGAGGGATCCCATAGAAAATAATTGTCTTTGATGCTTCAAAGAGGGTACGGTGTTTGAGCAAGAGACTGGAGAGTCAACTACTTTCTAGAAGCACCAACTAGTGAATATTTGGCCAACTGGCTTCTATACTACAATCCGAGTTTATACTCTTTTAATGATTTTTGACGTGTATTATTATGTGGACCCCAATAATATCATATATGTGGAGGTATTTCTGAGATTTCACTCCATTTTGTGCTGTGCCTGGAGATTAACTGTTATGGACCACATAATTTAGACTCCTTTTTCATGGCTTCCCATTGAATTAAGACAGCAGGGGAAACTGTTTCTAAATTAGAGCTGGCAAAGAGTGGTTCAGGGTTCTCTATTCCACATTTGCCCCTTAGGGGCTCAGCACATGTTTCTTTACCAAATATTTTATTTTTTGTCTAAGATTCTTCAGATCTCATTAACCACTGTCTTATTTTTTAATCCTATAAGGACAATGGAACCAATGCATTACTAGTTTCTGGGGCTTCGTTGGATTTTCTTGATCCCCTTGATGCTTTTGTCAGTGACTTTATTTATATACATCATTTCTTACTTGCTGGCAGCCTGACTAGGAAATTTCCTGTAAAATGAAAATATGCTCTACATGTTGAGGATGTCGAATACATAAATATTAAACCTATTATGTTTTTGAATTCAGCTCTTATTATGAATATAGTTACAACTTTCCAGCCTTTCTGGAGATTCGATGGAAGACTGCAGTTGTCAGAATAAACGGAACAGTGACAAATAACACAACATAGAAGAATAAATGTAGGAGACGTATTCATACTGTTTTATTAAGAGGCACGGGGAAATGGGACAGCCAGAATTTATAGGCCACGTCCAGAATCAAACAACTAGAAATCAAATTGGGAAAATTCAGATAATCAGGGTGGGGGGGAAAGGGGGTAAAAGGGATTACCAGAAAAACCAAAACAAAAACAAATCAAAATTCTCAAATGAAACAAAACAAACCAAGCAGGAAAACACCACCTCTACAACTATGGAAGAAGATGGCCTAAGGAGGTGGTGGTTAAGCTGCCTTCTGGAGAGCATGCGCAGTGTGGTGGACTCTGTCCGTGGTACTGACTATCCACAGCCTGGGCTTCCTGTCCTCTGCAGAGGAGCTCAGCCTTCCTGACTGATGTGCCTTCAGACTGGTCTGAGAATTCTTTTATACTAAGGGCAGTTTCCAGAGAAGCCAACTGTGCAAGGCTGAAGAAGTTGGGGAAGCATATCATTTGTCTTTCCACTCTCACATGTCTGTAAATGATTGGTAGTAGCATCAGTGCCATTGGCAAATGAGCTGAGCACATTACCATGCTAAAACAATCTGCCACGAAGATAGGCACAAATGGGAGAGCCCAGAGAAGCAGTTTCAAAATAGGAGGTCAGGGGAAATTAACCCTTATGTTCACAAGATGGAAGCAATCTAAATATCAGAATAAATATATTTTAGTAGAACTGAGGTTTCTTTTCCCCATTTCTTCAGTTTCATTATCCTGTACCAAAAAGGGCTGTTTCTTGTTTCAAAGATGAAGGAAATTGTTGTAAAAGATAAGATGGATGCATATTAGTTGGTACAATAAATGGTATTTGGAGAGTTTTGGAAGAAATCACAACGTAGTATAAGGCTTTTCTTTATCACATCATCATTCTTTATAGCAACAGTGACCAAGAGGAACACACAGGCCTTTTCTCCAGATTATTTCAATCTTCTCATTCTTAGTAAAAAAAAAAGTGTAATTTTTAGAAAATATCAAATATATAATCACTGAGAAATCTTGAGCACCTGGAAGTTTTGCAGTGTGTTGCAACTCTGGTATTAAAGATCTTAAGTTTAAAATGTAGGCTCTAATACAATGATATCATTGCAATAACCTGGAAGGCTTTTCACTGAATTAGGGTGAACTGGTGTGAATGTGAGCATGGGAGCCTAGAGCGGATTGCCGTGATGAGAGAAACACCACTCTTATAACACAATAAAGTAGAACCAGGAATTAACTTGTCAGGTTGGTTTGTGATCAAATTCTTAAAAGGCCACACAAAACATACACACACAGACACACAGACAGACAGACAGACACACACACACACACACACTCTCTCTCTCTCTCTCACACACACACACACACACACACACACACAGAGAGAGAGAGAGAGAGAGAGAGAGAGAGAGAGAGAGAGAGAGAGAGAGAGAGAGAGAAAGAGAGAGAATAGAGAGAATATAAGTCATGTGCTTAACAGCATCACTGGGAAGTGTAAGCACTTGAAAGTCACCCTGTGTTCCATTTCTTGCTTTTTATTTTCTGAGTCTGAAAAGACTCTGGGTCTGAGGAGAAAACATTAAAGGGCTCAGGACACAGTCTCAGTTTGTCAGATGATGTTGCACAAGGGCTTGGTGGTACTCATTTCCCTATAAATTAATTTCTGCCTCCCAAGGCTGTGTTAGCTTCTCAGTGTGTGTGTGTGTGTGTGTGTGTGTGTGTGTGTGTGTGTGTGGAGAGAGAGAGAGAGAGAGAGAGAGAGAGAGAGAGAGAGAGAGAGAGAGAGTCTTTTCAGTGTCTGCAACCTGAATTTAATTGTCCCAAGCTTCATTTGGACTGGGTGATCCTGACATTTTTCATGTCTGAAAGTCTTGGATATTGCTCACCTATAACTTCCTTTTCTACTGGATTACTGTACCAATTAGAAATGAAGTGAATACTTTTCTTATTATATTGTATAATGGACCTTGATAAACCAAATCATAATTCCCATAAGGTTCCTCAAAATGACACAAAAATAAATATTTACTAAACACAGAATGACACTGTGAATATCAGCTGTGAAGCTCAAAGAAGTACTAATGGTAGAAAATATTGAACCCTGGTGGAAAACTCATTCCATTTCTACAATGTCTGTTCATATTAATAGAGGAGATGTGGATGGAACAAAGTGAATAATGGGTAAGACGGTCGATTAGAAGCTTATTGTGTGACTCAGTGAAGGAAAGGCATCAAAGATAAGAGAAAAGGATTCTCTCCAAAGACAAGAACTACAGAAATCCATACGAGTAGTGGTCTAGTACTCCAACTGTGGTAAAATTATGGGAAAATACAGCAAGGAGGCCAAACCACACACAGTTCTAACCATGAAGTTTTCCAGTGTAGAGTGGAAGAGCAGACCATCTCCCCAAAAGTCAAACTTGGAAGCTCTAGTGAAGGAAACTGAATTCTTACTCTTAGGAAAAGCCCACACCCCTCACAAGCTTCGAAACACATCTGACACTCTGAATGATGTGGAGGGCAGGATCCAGGTGCCATTTTGAGAGAAAATCTATTGTTTAAAACAGAGCTACTTTGAAGTCGGATAATGGAGAAGGGCCAGTCAGAAGATAGACAACTTTCACTTAATTTGTCATGGCTCCAGGGTGGGAGATGTTCCTGTGAGGCAGTGTGGAAAGCCAGAAGTCCAGACTTTGACAAGCAAACTCTGTAGGCACCAGGACACTCTGCTCAGGCTGTGAGGTGCACAGACAAAGTGTGTAGGCCAGAGTGGCACCATGGCTTCACACCAGTAGGTGAACCAACTTCTGGATTCAGTCACCTGGCATTCACCACTGTGGAGATTGAGGACTTTGAAACTCCAGATGCCTACAGGACAACTATAGTTTCATGCCCCTAGCAGCTTGATTAATAACTAGGAGGTCTGGAAAGTATGAAGGTGTTTCCTCTGCCTCTGTGTTATAGCTGCCTTCTTTACTCCCAACATGTTTAGGTAATCCTCTTCCACCTCTCTGCTACCTAGAACATTAGCCACGCAGGAGAGTACTGGAGTCTTGGGTAGCTGAGAAAACCAGCTCAGCCCAGAGACTGCGGGAGCCAAGTGTGGCCAGAAGAGGTCCCTAGAATTCAGAGAAGGAGAACTACTGAAATGAAGGCAACTCTGAGCTGTACATAGTGGTGCAGCAGATGGGAAGGAGAGCAGGTGGGTCTCTGAGTTCGAGGTCAGTGTTCTTTACAGAGAAAGTTCAGGACAGACAGGGCTATACAGAAAGACTATGTCTCAAAACAAAACAAAACAAAACAAAACAAAACAAACAAAAAAAACCAACCCCCAAAAGACAACGGGAAGATATCAGACATTTGTACAATATAGGCTCAACACTGGCATAAACAAACAGGAAATATAAGAAGTACAATGGCCCACACATTCACTCTGTGCCTACAATTAGTCATGGACAATTTTCAAGGACATAAAAAGCCTTTTTACTCCCCATTGAGCACTCTCCTTTTTTTTTTTTTTGTATTACACATCTACTACTTTTAGCAGTGTTCTTACTTTATTGCATTTAAGTCAAGTAAAAAGTGGATGTAGTGGTGCTTTCTTGGAATTCAAGTGCCAAGGAGCTTATGACAAACAGATCCCTGGGACTTACTAACCAACCAAGCTAGTCTGGTAGTGAATGCCGTGTTCCAATGGGAGACTCTGTCTAGTAAACAGGACAGAGAGCTCCTGAGGAAGGACATCTTGGGTTGACTTATGGTCATATGCACCCCTCATACATGTTAACACCCACTCAGAAATAACAGTGTTTTATAACAATCACAAATTAATGCAGTTCAGAACACACAAGATAGAACTGCATAAAAATATTTAGAGGGACACTATATCCCAAAGAAGAAGGAGTTAAACACAAGAACACAGGAAATAATGAGTTTCATGAGAGAAAAGAATGAACAAGGAACGGTTAGGAAAAAAGGCATCATGTCCAACACAGTAAACTGTCAAATCCCCAATACTAATGGGGGAGAAAGGAAAAGAACCAAAAATAATCTATCCTACCAGCAAAACAACCGACAAAAAAGCACAGGGCCTAGTACACATTTCTCAGTTACAACAGGAAATGCAAATGGCTTCAACTTATCACTAAAAACGTTCAGGTTGGGGCTGGATGGTAGTGGCACACACCTTTAATCCAAGCACTCAGGAGGCTGAGGCAGGTGGATCTCTGTGAGTTTGAGGCCAGCTTGGTCTACAGAGTGAGTTCCAGGATGGCCAGGACTGTTTCACAGAGAAACCTTGTCTCATAAAACAAAACAAAAGATTCTGGTTGGATGATTGTATTAAAAAAAAACTAGATACAATTACTAAAATACATATCTTATAGGTAAAGATAGCCACAAACTTATAGTCACAGAATGGATGACAATCTATCAAGTACATAGAAATTGATAAGGTAGATTCCAAGAAAACCTACTTAGAAGGGATCAAGAAGGTCACTGCGTGTTATTTACAGGAATAATTCACCAAGAAGAAGTAACCAATAGTATGCTTGAGGTGTTGGGACTCTAAATTTCCTAAAGTAATCAGTAATGTATGGAAAACAGTCTTATGTTCGGATACAATAGTCACAGATTACTTCAACACCTCAGTCTGATCTTCAAATAGGTTATCCAAACTAATGTAAGCAAAGAAACTCTTCAGGTTTGACATAAACCATAGACCAGAAATGCATGTGACATGTATCTTCAGAATATTTCATCTAAAATCCAGAATATACATTCTTCTCAGCAGCCTGCAGAACCTACTTTAAACTGGAACACATTCTAGGTCACAAAGCAAGTCTTTACAAATATGAAATAGCCAAAATAGTTCCTTTTATCTTGCCAGATCATAGTGAAATAAAACTAGAAACGAATAGTTTAGAAAAGCTACAAAGATAACTGGAGACTTAGCAATTCTTTCTTGAATGACCAATGGGTCATTGACAAAACCAGAAAAGAAAATTTAAAAAAAAAATGAAATGAAAGACCAACTTCCCAGAACCTTTGGGATATAACAGTTCTTAGAGGAAAGAATTGTGACAAAGCAGTTCATATAGCTATGAATGTTGTGTTAAAAAGTTTAGAGACCTCAGATACTCTAATTTCCCCTCAAAACCTGAGAAAAACAGAAAACAGATCTTTAAATGGTAGGCAGTGAGAAACAGTAAAGACCAAAACAGATATCAACATAATGGAAACAAAACCTATCATACATAGAAACAGTCAAAGAAAATATCATTCATTAGTCCTTTGAAAATATGAACAGGGTTGATTTCCCCATTGAACTGAAACAAAAGCAAGACAAAGAAAACCGAAAATGAAACCAGAGATAAAAGAGCAGATGTTACAAACAGCTCCAATAAATCCAGAATATCACCAGGAATATTTTGAAAACTTTTATCCTAAAAAAATGGAAAAATGTAAAGACCTGTTAAAATTAAATCAGGAAGATAAAAACAACTTAAGCAGATATAAACAAGCAATAAGATTGAAGTCGTAATAAAAACTCTTCCAACAAAGAAGAGTCCAGGACAGGATGGATTCACTACTGAATTCTACCAAACACTTAAAAAAGAGTGAACACTAGTTATCCTGAAACTATTCCACAAAAGAGAAAGAAACACCACCAAATTCCTTTTAAGAAGCCAGTATTATACCAATACTAAAACTAGATAAGAAAACAATAAAAAACTACAGGCCATTTTCTGTGATGAACATATATACACGGATTCTCAATAAAATTCTTGACAATCATATTAAAGAATACATTAAGATCATATACCATAACGAGTTAAATTTATTCCAGAGATGCAAGGTTGATTCAAAATGCACAAACAAATAAATGTTACACAAGATGAAAATAGGCAAGCATAGAAATCACATGAACAGATAAAGAAAAAGTCTCTTGTCAAAGTTCAGCATCCTTTCCTGATAAAATCCCTAGGAATAGGAAGAATGTATCATGACTTAATAAAGGCTGCATACCACAAACCTATGGACAACACTATATCAAATGAAAAAAAAAACTACAGCCATTTCCTCTAAAATTAGCATGCGGCAAGAGTGCTCACAATAAAGTGCTTAAGGTGTTGAACTGCAGCAGTATGACAAAAGAAAAAAACTGGCTAAAAAAGAAAGCGGGTCAAACTACCTCTATTTAAATGATACATCCTATTCTTAAAACATAGCAAAGTACACAACAGAAAACTCTGAGAACTGATAAGCACTTTCAGTAGACTAGCAGAATAGAATATAACACACAAAAATTAGTAATCTTTATATATACCAATAATGAACTTGCCTAGGAAGAAATTAGGAAAACAATCCTATTCACAATATTCTAAAAAACCATTCGGGAATAAACTTTATCAAGGATATGAAAGATCTCTACAAAGAAAAAAATTCAGACATTGAAGGAAGATATTGTAGAAGATACTAGAAAGATGAAAGCAATCCCTCTGTTCATGGGTTAGAAGAATCGATACTGTAAAAAATGCCTACATTACTAAATGTGATCTAAGACCGGATGCAATCCCATCAAAATGCCAATGACATTCTTCACATGACTAGAAAAAAATACTGATAATATGGAAGCAGAAATGACTTTGAATAGTTAAAGCCATCTTAAGCATGAAAAAAATTCATCTCAAATCATGTTACAGAGCCATAGTTGATGTGGGATGCCCCTCTGCATGTGGGATTACCATTGATTAATAAAGAAACTGCTTTGGGCCTATAGCAGGGCAGAACAGAGCTGTGTGGGGGAAAACTAAACAGAATGCTGGGAGAAAGAAGGCAGGGTCAGGGAGACGCCATGTAGCCACCATCAGAGACAGACGTGATGGAACCTTGCCAGTAAGCCACAGCCATGTGGCGATACACAGATTGATGGAGATGGGTTAGTTTAGGAAGCAAGAGCTAGCCAATAAGAAAAAAGAGCTAATAGGCCAGGCTGTGATTTAAATAATATAGTTTCTGTGGGGTTACTGTGGGACCTGGTGGGACAGAAGCGTCCGCCTACACATAGAAACAAACACAGCATGGCACTCATACCAAAGAGAAAAAGAGAATAAGCAGAGATGAACTCACACGTTCTCAGCTATGTGAGTTTTGACTGAGATGCGAAAAAAATACAATGGAGAATATCTATTGAAACAGCCTCCTCAACAAAATAGTACTGGGAAAACCTGATATTTACCCATAGGAGAAGAAATTTGACACAGATCTTTCATCCTGCACAAAACCTAAATTGAATACACCAAAACCCTCAAGTTATGACCTGAAACTTTGAAACTTCTTGAAGAAAACTTATATAAAAGGTTTGAAAGATACGGGCATAGACAATCACATTTTGAAAAGGATGCTGGTAGCACAGAAAGGAATCCCTAAAACTGACAAAAGAATTATATCAAATTAAAATGTTTCCACCTAGAAAGGGAAACAATCACCAGGGTGGCAAGAACCTACAGAGTGTGGGAAAAATTTCAGCCAAGTTCATGTCTGATAGGGTATTACTATCTAAAGTACATAAAGAACTGGTAACACACCCCAGCCCTAAATCCTTCAATCAACAAATGGGCTAGTGAGCTGAAAAAAAATTCTCAAAAGCAGAAATAAAAATAAATAATACTTGAAAAAGTGTTCAATATCTTTAGTCATCAGGGAAGTGCCACTTAAAGCCACTTTGTGATTTCATCTCACCCTGGTCAGTATGACTGTCATCAAGAAAACAAATGAAAAATGCTAGCAAGGATGTGGGGAAAGAGAAACCCTTCCTTATTCACCACTGGTGGGAAAGTAAACTGGTGTATCCACTATGGCAATCAGTACAGAGGCTCTTCCAAACGTAAAGGTAAACTGCCATAGGAGCCAGCCACACCATTCTTGAATACACACAGGAGGGACTCTAGGTCCGTGCACTGCAGAAATACTTGCACATCCATGCTTATTGTAACACTTTTCAAATAGCCAGAGAATGAGATCAGCTTTTCATTTCATAAAATTCATAAATTTCATAAAATTCATTCAATTCATAAAGCAAATGAATGGATAAAGAAAATGTGGTTCATATTCAAAACTGAATTTTATGTAGTCATGTTGTTGTAAATTTTTTTTATCCTTTTGGCTCTTGGGGTATTTTTTGGGGGGACCTTGCCACCCAGCTCCCACATAAATATATGCAGGTTTATTAATCCTTCTGAATGCCTGGCCTTAGCTTGGTTTGTTTCTAGTCATATTCTCTTAAATTAAATTATCCTCTATATCTTTTGCCTCTGGGCTTTTACCTTTCTGTATTTCTGTATATCTTTCTTTACTTCTTACTCCATAAGAAGTAGCTGTGTGGCTGTGTAGCTGGGTGGCTGGTCCTTGATGTCTTCCTTCTCTTTTTGCTCTTCTATCTCTCATTCTGCCCAATCCTCTTTTTCTCCTATTTATTCTCTCTGCCTACCAGCCCCACCTATTTCTCTCTCCTGCTTCCCTATTGGCCATTAAGCTCTTTATTAGACCAATCAGGTGTTTTAGACATGGAAAGCAACACAGCTTCACAGAGTTAAGTGGAACATAACAGAATGCAACACATCTTTGCATCATTAAACAAATGTTCCGCAGTATGAACAAATGTAACACATCTTAAAATAATATTCTACAACACAGCCACAAAGGAAAAATGAAAGCTTCGCATTGGCAGGAAAATGGATGTGACTGGAGAATATATTGTGAAATAGCAATACTCACAAAGGTGCATTTTACTTGTCTTTTACATGCAGACTCTAGATTTAAATGATGTGTGTGTGTGTGTGTGTGTGTGAGAGAGAGAGAGAGAGAGAGAGAGAGAGAGACAGAGAGAGAGAGAGAGAGATGAAAGCAGCAAAAAGACTGATGCAGGAGAAATAATTCAAGAGAAGAGAGAGGCAGGGGAAAAGAAGAAACTCATGGAATGTATGTGACATGAAAGAAAGGAAGCAGTACTTGGGGTAAGGGAGGGACCAACAAGAGAGTGACAAGGGAAATGGGGAAGGACGATGAATAAGTACAATGTGTAAAGACATATGTATGAAAATGCCAGAATGTTTTTAAGTAATAATTAGGAAAACAACTAAATTACTTAATCACATAGGAAACACGTTTGCAAAAATGAAATAAGAAAGGTTTTAAGCCTATGGAGCTCACATTTAATTTTTTATTAAGTTTTCTAGGACCACGGGGATAAAATAAGGTAAAAATAAATGTAAGGCTTTGCATAGTTAAAGCCACAGTGAAACTTTGCATGATTATATGTGTGATTATTGTTACTAAATGGAAGAGTCATTCAGCTCAATGTGGTGCTATCATTTTCTCATTAGAGGTCTCACGGGACAGTATGGCATTGTATTAGTCACTGTTCCTCTAGCATATTGTCAGACGCAGCTGGAACCTCACAGGCCAGCGGAGGCGATTGGACACTACTGTAGTCCACAGGCTCTGGGTAGGTCAAGCATCAACACAGGTATTGTGTGGACTGCTGTGTCTTCTGGAAAGCTAGTGTGGGATAATTTGGCTAAGACAACAAACTAACTGCTGCCCATCATATCAGATACATAGAGAGCAGGAACAACTTGCACAGCTAGTCCTTAGGAGCCCTTAGCTCACGACTCCTTCCTGTGTATGTCTTCTTGTTTCTGACTGGAGATAGGCTCTGTGCCCTGGGTAGGTTATTTTTTTTTGTTGTTGTTGTTCACAAACCACTTGGCTAAAAGGACCAATGTATTTGTTCACAAAAACTTTTCATTGTAGTTCTAGACATTGTAGTCCAGACACTAGCTTTGGAGAGGTGTTGGGTGAATGGAAGCAGTAAGCATTCCTGTTCTGAAGGTCATTGTGTCCACATCAGAGAGGCAGATGCACAGGTGAGTTTTTGGTTTAGCTTCCAAATCAGACACTTCTTGACATCTCCCAGCTCCACCGACTTCTAGCAACTCCAGGTTGACAATTGGACCCTTAGGTACTGACCCAAACATGCTTCTTGTGGGGGTTGGAGATTTCTCTCAGGGACTCCTGTTGGAGGAGGGCTGCTTGTTGGTTACCAGCTGCTCATACCCATAATAATCACACAGAAAACTATATTTTTTAAAATACTGGCTTCTTATTGGCTAACTCTTTTATCTTAATTTAACCCATCTCCATTCATCTGTGCATCACCACGAGATTGTAGCCCACCAGCAAAGTTTCAGCATGTCTGTCTCCGTAGGTGGCTCCATGACTTCTCCTTGATTCTGACTTCTTCCTCTCAGAATTCAGTTTAGTTTTCCCTGCCTACCTCTTTTCCCTGCACAAGCCCAAGACAGTTTCTTTATTAATCAATGGTATTTACAGCATACAGAGGGGAATCCCATATCACCTCCCCTTTTCTGTTTATATAAAAAGAAAGGTTTTAACTTTTTAACATAGTAAAATTACATATAACAAAAGAGTTATCAAGCAGGAATTATAGTTATCAACTTTATCTTTTATCATAACTAAGGAAAACTTTAATAATAACTATTCTTTAACTCCATCAAAGACTCAAAAAGGATATAATATTACCTAAGTAAACAGGAAGTGCATTGTAAACAATTTCTAAAACTCTAGAATTGACAAAGACATCTCCCCGCCTGGACAGTCACCCAAAGTTCTTCTGCTCCATTGGGGCATCCATCTTTAGCCTACTGGCCCATAGTATCCAGCAGACTTTTCCATGAAGCAGGAAATTTTCAAAGACAGTTCTACTTATATTGGCAGTTTGTCAGTCACTTTCTTCTGTGTTCTGCAGAATGTCTAGCAGACTCTTTTATGAAGCCAGAACCCCAAAGGATTGTCTCACTTTTAGGTAAGTTCAGCAATCATTTCTCTGTGGGTCCTGCAGATCCAGTTCATCAAGCAGTCCAGGCAAGAGTAGTTTCTTGCCCAAATGGCTAACCAACTCCATAAGGAGCCTCTTCTATGCCCATTTTCCTCTTGAAGTAGCTTGGAGCTGCCAGAAACATGTGTGTCTCACTGTCATGAAAAGTCCTAACTTCTTAAACTATTTAAATGCCATATTCTGTAGGCTTTGAAAGATTTGAAGAATCCTTATCAATCTGAAATATATCCCTGTATATCTAGAAAATCTAACTAACATGACTACAAGCTTGAGCATTATAGATGACTATCTATTAACCTATATTTCTTAATTATACATTACATTTTTAAATGAACTGCACAAACACAGTACCTTAATCAAGAGCAGATATATACATATGCACAGTATAAGAAAATTGACTTTAAATTTGTATCAATAAACCAAAATCTGTACCAATGCGAGTCTTTATAGCAGACTCCAGTTCCCTTGTCAGACCCAAGTGCCACCCATAACTCTGCAAGTTGCATTCCTGCAGCAAGTCCTTTGTTCCATAGACATCAGAACACTTTCATGTTTATAACTTTGTGCTCATGTCATGTTTGGTTACTATCAGGCATCATGCTTAAGCCATAAAATTTTAATCCCTCTCAGAATCACTTCAACTCAAACGGATTTGATTTTTTTTTCAGGTTGTTATATGAAACATTCAAGTAAAACCTTGACATGTATTTTTGAAGTTAAATTGATGCCAGGAGATATGCCTATCTTGTCAGTCAATGCATTTTTTTTTTTTTTTTTTTTTTTTTTTTGTAGCTCTCAGGAGGCAGAGTAATATGTGATCCAAATTACAGGGTACTTTTATCTCTCAATGTGTTTGTTTATTTATTTGTTTGTTTAATTTTATTAACATTGTACAGCTACAGTAGTTACACTGTAACTTGTATCGCATTGGAAATGGTTGGAATAAGACAAGAGACTAATAAGACCTGTGCGTTCAGCTTCTACATGGTGTCATCTGGGTGAGACACTCCATGGCCATCTTCTTTTACTTGTAATTTGCATATGAGAAATCAGAGGCCTGTGATATTAGATAGAATGACCAGAGACAGAAACCAGAGGTGGAAGCATCTGAGCCACGACCACTGTTTTCTCTGTGGTGTCGGACTGTTTTCCAATCTGAAAGTGTTAGTCATCAGCACAGGAGGACAGTGGTGTAAGCACCGGTCCCTGTTTATAATATTGGAATCAGGACTTGAAGCTGGTTGACTCTCTTGTCTTGAGCAGCTTGGGAGTGCAGACTCTACCTGAAAGAAATATATTAAAAAGTGAGAGCTGGAGATGGAGAAGATGACATGAAGGTGGTGACTATGTTGGTGAAGTTGGTGATATCGGATCATTCTAGTAAAACAAAGACTGGGCTGGCTGTCACTGACTGCTGCTTCATTTCATGGTCAAGAGATCCACTTTGGGGCAACTGACACCTAACTTTGGAATTTTTGTTACTGGATGGAATTATCCACCTGACTCCAATGACCTACACAAAACGGTTAGAATGATTAGCTGAAAGATTAGCTGAGAACTCACGACACACTAAGCTTTGCTTTGAACTCTTTTTCACAGGTTAGTTCATCTAATGCTTAAAATAACATTGCAAATTACATGCTTTTAAAATTTCTATTTTGCATATGACAAAACCAAGGCACAAAAAAGATCAAGTTTCCTCCCTGAGCAATATCCCAGAGTTCCTAATTGGAGGGAGCAGAATGCCAACCTAGGATGTCTCGCTTTAGAGTTGAAGCTTACCTTTAACACTGTTCCATAGTTTCTGTATGCCTAGCCAGGAGAAGGATCATGCCCCCTCGACGTAAACACAGTGGGATCCAAAGCTAGATTCCTTAACGTCTTAGCTATGTGAATTGAGTTAGTTCATTCACTTCTTTCAATCTCAGTTTCTTTGACGGTTCTTGTAAGACTAGAATTTTCATCGGATTCACTTTAAGTCCCTGAGCTTAGAACTCAGCTAGGTGCTTTGAATGGAACCACCTATAGGCAGAGAATTATGCTCTCATTCAGTAGTTTTGTTCACAAAAAAAAAAGCATAAAGATGCTCAAAAATGCTTGCCTAATTAGAATGCATTTTCTTGCAGCTGGCCCTCAGGCATCCCAGCTTTCCTGAAAAAGACAAAAAAAAAAAAACCCTGTTATTTTAAAAAACCTGAGATTTTTACTTTCTCCTTGCACCCCATTTTGTCCATTTCTTAGCAAATTTTCTTTACTCTTCCTTAGTCAATGTAAATCCCTTTGAGAATCTTTCCTCTATTGTCACTTCTGCAAATCAGGACGGCTCCGCTCTGCAGGATCCTCTCTGGGAAAGGAAGAACGACTATTCAGAGATTTACACAGAGACTGCCGGTGTGGCAGGGCAGGAAGGACACAGCTCTGTGTCCCCTCTGTTGTACCATTGTGAGAATAATGTTCTGGTTCTGACTCGGCTACAATTGTCGCATGGAAGAAAGATTCCTACAAGGAGAGAGAGGCTAGGCACTGGCTCAGGGACTAAAAGGAGGTAGCAGTTCCCAGAGACAAATTGTGACTACCCCACCTTCCTTGATTTTGATGGCCGTCAAGAGTGTGACGTAGAATCATTCAGTATGACCATGTAACCTTTAGGATGTGGGACAACTGCATATGTATGCTAGGAGGAGAACCCACAGGACAAAGACAGAGATTATTTCCTGGGTCTGAATTCTGCTTCCATCTGTTACCAAGGCCTTTCTGGTGACGGGAGAGCTAACAAAGGAGAAAGTCTCTAAGATGTCTTCATTCTGCGGCTTCTGAGGTCAAACCTGCTTGGTTAAAAGTTAAGCAGCTTGAGGGAGATCAGTTGCTTTTACGGCTTGGTACCCTTCAGGTATGGCTTCCATGAATACCTGGTGCTGTTTCTTTAAACAATAAGCTAAAGTTTACTTTATATACTGTTTTCCAACCTGCTTCCCACAGGGAGATTTGAGAACTCAGAGGGTTAGCAGTCCTGTATGTACCATTTGATGTCCATCCATCTGTCCTGTCACCTTGTCCCCTCCCTCTCCCGGCTCCCTGCTTCTTCTACCTACCTTTATGGATATTTCCATCCCAGTTTAACTGGTGGGCGTGGTCTGGGCTACTCTTCCCTTTGAAGATTGTAGTTGGCCACCTCTGTGAATGATTGGCAAGTAGGAAAGGAGGCACTGATTTGTGCTGCTCTAACCAGAGCGGGAAACTTCCCTCTGGAAAGACACTGCAGAGAGGGCATCAGTTGCCTGGTTTGGGGGAGACAGAAAAGCAAAAACAATGAGTCTTAAATCTTGTAGCTGCTTAACAAATGACCGTAGGATTGCTTGTTGTCTTCAAACTTCATTTTGTCTTACTGGAATATAATGGGGATTGATATGGGAGGTAAAAGACTTGCAGTTTGGTTTTCCTGGCAACCGATGAACCATTTGTAAATTGTTCTCTATTTTCTAGAAGTGGGGAGTTTATTCTGATCTTCAGTGCTTGTTAAAGTTTGCTAGCAGAGGGCTTTTAGAGGTCAACACATGTTGGAGGGAGGCCGCTTGTTGGTTCCTAGCCACTTAGCCCCAAAATAATCACACAGAAAGTGTATTCATTAAATCACTGCTTGGCCTATTAGCTCTAGCTTATTGGCTAACTTTCATATCTTAATTTAATCCATGTCTAGTAATCTATGTATCGCCATGAGGCTGTGGCTTACTGGATAAAGTTCTGGTGTCCATCTCTGGTGGAGCTACATGGCTTCTCTCTGACTCTGCCTTCCTTCTCCTAGCCTTCAGTTTAGTTTTTCCCCACCTACCTCTGTTCCCCTATAAGCAGTTCCTTTATTAACCAATGATATTTACAACATACAGAGGGAAATCCCACATCGAACACAGGTGACAACAAAGCCTGATTAAGCTTTATTGTTCTTCTCACTCAGTGTTTACAGATGTTTGTGTTGACATCATCAACTGTTGATGAGAAGAATGAAGCTCGCAGTGGCAGACCGCAAACTCACAATGAAGACTTCAGTCTCCGAACCCTTAGATCATGTTTTACCTTAAAAATCTCAATTTCTGTTGGGTGTCATCAACAACAGAAAAGTGGGGAACCTGAAAGATGAGGCTTGCTATGTCTGTTGTGTAAACAAATTGACCACGAGTTGGGGTATCATGGGTGGGCTGTTGTTCCGAACAGCCTAGTGCTGCCTTCGTATGCAAGCTTTGAAGTGTAATTTTGGCAAGCACCCTCCCCACACCCACACCTATGTATACATCTCTAATCCTCTCAGAGCTAAAACAAAAATTTGTTTCGTTTTTTTAAAAATGTCTTAAAACTCAATTAAAATGTGCCACTTTATTGTTTTGCTGCATATGAAACACGTGTTTTTAATTGGAAAAATCAGCTCATAATAAGGCAATCTTGGGAGAGATTCCTAGGAGCAATCAAGAGATAAGAGTCCTGTCGTAAGTGGTTTATGAAGGAGGTCTCTTAGAGACTCTGAGGAGGTAGGGGAGGAGGTAGGCAGGGGAGAGGAGGGAGGCTGAGACAACCTGTGTGGCCAGGGACAGCACTCACTTAGCCTGCTCCTGCAGGGACCAGCCAGGGGGAGTGGTCATAATCGTTTCAGGGTATATCAACTGGAGGCAAAGGAGCCGCCATGGGCTGAGGACCAATTCCTGGCGTTCATACAAGCATTTACAGTCCCCAGTACAAGGGAAATGGCTCTAATGTTCTGAGGGCAGCCGCTGAAAGGTCAACAGAGCAGCCTTCTTAAGTAAAAGCACACAAAAGAAGGGAAGAGCCAGGAGCGGCAGAAATAGATCCCCGTGGCCGGTGGGCAGCGACTGCAGCCCTGCCCTTGCCATTGTCTCCTGCGCTCTTCAGTTTCTGCACCGCGGTGCGGCTACGGAGAAGAAACCCAAGTCCTAGCACCTGATGAGTGAGTTTTGCACCGCAGCCCCAGGGAGGCTCCAGATGTGACCCTTGTGCACATCCCCACAACGGAACTTAGAGGAGCCTCTGCCATGACAACTAAGTAAAAATGAATCCGGCCTTTTTATTTCAAATTCATAAACAAGAAAGAATCTATAGAGTCTGGCTTTCATGTCTATTCAACTTAATGAGGAGCAACCTCAAGCTGCTACCTGTACCATCAGTCATCCCATGGGCTGTGCCACTCTGTCTAGTACCTGCCATTGGCTGTGACTTCTCTGTTTCTGGTATAAATTTATCCCTCCATATGACAGGGCTGCGTGATATCAGTGTTCGCTCCTGGTAAATGCCAATGCTAAGAGAACAGATGCCCTTGAAAAGTGGGAACTGCTCATAAATCTCTCTCCTACCTCATTAAACACTAGATTCTTGAACCTTCCTTCTTTGGGGTTAGGGTTCTCACACTGGTAGCAGGTAGATGTTTATAGTAATTTGCATTAATTATCAAAGTTATAGGTAGGGAGCGTTCACATCAAACTTTGGCTTCTGGCATCTCCCCAAAAGTGAAATGAACTAGTTGCATGCGGTTTTCCTTACCAATAGCTTGCTTCAGCTCGACAGAACTATTTACTTGAGATATGCTCTTGGATATGCCAGTTCTTACCCATTCAGCACCTGCTATCCATTTCTGTTACCTTCTTGGCTTACATAGTCATTTGCATTTGCCACTGACTCAATAAGTAAGCTAATGAAAGGAGAGACGAGTGCTTTTGAAGGCCCTGACCTTTCGTTAGTACTGTTACTGAACTTGTAATAATGAATTAATTTATGGACCAGTTTGGAGACATCTTGTTTCCTCAGTGGGCAGTGGTTCACGGTAGCATAGTGCTGCCTTCCTACGTGACCTTTGAAGCATGATTCTTGGCAAGCACCCTCTCCCACACCTGTGCACATCTATAATCCTTCAACAAAAGTCTCTTTCATTTTTAAAAAAAAAATCAATTAAAATGTAGCTCTTTATTTTCTGCTGCCTATGAGACACACATTACATTTTTTCATTGGAAAAAAAAATCAATTCTTAATAAAGCCAGCCACTAAACTTTGAATCTTGGGACAGATTCCCAGGAGCAGAGAAAGAGAGAAGAGTCCTGTCATAAGCGGTTTATGAAGGAGGTTTGCTGAAGACTGATGAAGCATGGGAGGAGGTAGCCAGGGGAAAGCTTGTTTCCAGATCATGGAAATCTCCCAGGAAATTCTCCATTAGGCAAAGGCCAGCTCCTTGTTCTATGCACTGCTTTGTCTTTGGGATGTGTTTTTCCTGCCATCCCTTTAGGCTGCATGTTCTGTAAGCATTTCATTGCTAGTTAGCATCCTCTGTGAGAGACGGTAGGGAGTCACATAAGAGATATACGAAAATGCTTTTTTTTTTTCCTAGAAATAACCCTGAGGTGCAGACTAACCTGAAGGTGACGTGATTGAGCTGGCAAAATAAAGCTCACTCTGCCTTTTGTAATTTCGATGCTTCTGCATTTCATAAACACATGTAAAGTTTACCTCATGAATTGTTGTTGTGGGTATGCACACACCAGATTGCTTGCACTTTCTATGTTTAATGTAAGTATGATCCTTATACTGTCAAATGATGACAAGAGACAGATTAAATATCTAGAAGCTATACTTTGTGTTTAAATCTGTGATCATGACCCTGATGTCAAATCACCCAAAGCTTTTTTTTTTTATTTGATAAAATGAGTAAATTTGGGAAGTTGGGCAACGTTCTTAGTTATGTTTTACCTGAAGTTTTCAAACCAGGACTGCTCTGTTCTTCTTGGATTCCTGGATCAATTGAAAACTAAGCACTTGAGCTAAGCATGCTCCTAAGTCTTGCCTGTGAGATGCTCAGCTTCCAGTCATCCATCCCCCAGTAGTGTATCTCTTAGCGAAGGTTTTGGGCACTCTGGCACTTGCCTATGGGATAAGAGACAAAGGGTTACACATTCTTCTCCATTACTGAGCCATGACTGGTGTTGGTTCTGAGCATCTGTTCTTGCTACAGTGTCTTCAGCCAAGATCACACACTGTACTGAGGTTTTATCCCAGGAAGGAGAATTGAAATGCAGCTTAAATGTGTATGTCATTCACAACCGTAGGAGCTTTGTCCTAAGCTCTTCCTAGTAAGTCTTAGGGTCCTGTATATTTTTGCCAGGAAACATCAACACATTCATCATTACAAATTCAGCTAATCAATTTCATTCTACTAGGCCATAAGTGAAAAGAAATAAAGAGGAATAATAGAACGGGAAAAATAATGAATCCGAGACAGATTTTTAAGATGGTAACTGAAATCAATTTGGTGTTGCTTTAATTTTTGATGATTTACAGTGGGAGGTTGAAGGCCCAGCAGGTGCCATTTGACATTTTCATCTCTAGTGCTGCGAAGAGATTAGCACTTACTGGTATTGATTTAACTAGGATTTATACCAGGGCTGTCATTTTTATGGAAAGCCCAATAAAAGAGATTAGAAAGAAATTGCCAAGCAGCCTAGGTCTAATCAATCGGAGAATGTGTTCACTGGGAATTTGCAATTTTACCAAGCAGAGAAGTTAACATGTCGGGGAAGCAACAGGAAATGGAATCCACATGTGGATTTGAGAACTGTGGCCAGGCCTCAACCCAACTGAGCTGCACTGAAAGGTCCAAGTGTCACTCCGCCACCTTCTCATGAAGTATCTGTGGCTGTGGTTCCCAACTTTCCTAATGCTGCGACCTTTTGATGCAGTTGATTGTAGAGACCCACAATCATAAAATTATTTTGCTGCTACTTAAGAAGTGTGATTTGGAATGCTCTTATGAATTGTAATGTAAATACCTGACATGCAGGGTATCTAATATGCAACCTCCAAAGGGGTCATGATGAACTGGTTGAGAAACACTGTTCTAATATTATGATTGATAACATAGAGACCCCACAAGTGTGGGCCAGATTCCTTGAAAGAACTAAAGAGAAAATGTGATGTACTTTAGAACAGAAGAGTTAAGGCTGCATTGTGAGTTTTTTTGTTGTTTGTTTTGTTTTGTTTTTTCTTTTTTTTGATGTCAGAAAGATTTAACAATAGCCTATCACTTCTATATGGTTTTGCTTGGAGACAGGAGAGCACCTAAGATTGGCTTTCTATCAACACCAGAAAGCACAACCTCAACTGCTTCAGCTCAACACAGTGGCTATTTAAAAGAGATTGAAACAGAAGGCTCACAGGATCAAGGCCTGTTTGTTCTACACAGTGGGTCTAAAGATACCTTGGGAAACTTAGTGAGACCTTGACTTTAACAAAAGTTAAAATAAAAATAACCGGGAATGTAGCTCAGTGTAGAGTGTTTGTTCAACTTACACAAGGCCTTAGGGGCACTCTCTCCTGCCCCTCCAGCCCCACACTCTCTTAAGGAAGACCAACAGCAGGGAGAGAAGCAATGTTGAGGAAACGTGACTGCTAAACTCCGCACCTGGCTCGCGTGCAGCATCACGTGGAAACACTGAGATGTTAATGAAAAGGACCATGAGTGAAGATTCTTCACATCTTAGCAAAGATACCTCAGCGACATCAAGTAACCAGCTTTCCTAGAAAAGTCACCCGGAAAGAAGACTCCAGGGGATGAGAGAGATGGCTCCATGTGTGAATGTGAGAACCTAAGTTCAAATCCAAAATCCATGTAGACGGTAGTGTGCACCTTTAATCTCAGTGCTCCTGAAGTCGGGGTAGAAGTGAGAAACCACACAAGTGTGTGGGCCAGCTAGTTTGGCATGTATATATAGCTGCTAACAATGAAAGACCTGGTCTCAAATGAGAGGGAAAGTAAGGATCAACACAGACCAAGGTTACATATGAGTGTTCACACACACACACACACACACACACACACACACACACACGTACATGCACACATATGCATCATAAACATATGAAAAATATGGAAAGATTCTATTTTCTATTTCAATCAATTAATTATGAGCTATTATTTGGCATGCCCACCAATGTGTAAAAAGACCTCAAACTTAGTAAAGTATGGGAACAATGCACACCGGTGGCTTTCAATGTGCAGGATAAAAACCTTGAAGGTGTTTCAGTACAGAACAGGGACTAATTTTAATCATGTGGTCATGACATGAATGTTGGCAGCTCAGGGGAGAAGGTAGAGCATTTTGGGGGAAGGCAGAGGCAAGGGAATCAAGGGTGCGTCAAAGGGGAATTTTTATAGCCACAGTGCTGAAGAACCGATGGAATGTCAATGGAGGGGAGAACATTCCAGAAGGGAAGGTAGCAGGTGTGGAGGGAGTAGGTAGGTTGTGGGCTGTGAATAGAGTTTGGGCTTTATTCTGTGAACGACAGGCAAAGCATTGGCCAGTGTTGTGGGTCTGTGGATGCTGTGTATTTTGTGTATGGACCAACAGGGAACCACTGCTCACAAGCTTCTGTTTGTCTAGTGTCCACTGCCTGGACTCATGGCCATTACTTAGTAACTGCTTGGAACGGTAATGATGGAAGTTGGATCCTGGCACTGGGAGGGGTAGAGGACCCCTGGCATGTCTGGCCTGGAGGATCCAGGAGGAAAGATCTGTTTGGAAGGGAAGCAGGAATGGTCGTAGATAGAGCAGAAGTTGGTAGATATAGGGACATTATTGTCAGGACTGTACACCTGGTATATTAATCTGCCTAATTCTCTATGGTAGATGGTTACGCCTATCATCGTCATTAATTCTAGCTATAGAATGTGAGGCTCTAAGGAGACCATGCAGATTTCCCAAGACTGCAAGACTAGTAAGAATGAGCTCCCGGCTTAGTTCTGTCTGACACTGTTTATAGAAACTGACTGATGTTGGCCCTATCATTAGATTTAATTGTGAGAATCAACTCTGCTGATGTATATGGAAGTTTACAAGGTATAGAAATTAGACAGGGCCTTAAATAATGAACAGAATTTGAGTATACGGCTCCTACTAGTATTTGGGAAATTTTAACAGCAAAAAAGAAATTCACTTATGACTTAATCGAAATCTTTTGTGCGATATATTTAATCTCTCTTTTTTTCTCTGAGACCCAAAGGAATCTGAATAATGTATTTACATGGTTCCAGGCAAGCTGCCACATAATGGATTCAGTCTGGGTTCTGCCCTGCCCAGCTGTAGGCAATGTGACTGCCTCTCCTGCCTCCACGTTGCCTGGAAGTTGTACAGTACAATAGTGCTAAGCTTCTCATGACACATGTTCTAAAACTGTCGCTCACTGTCATTGTCACTTGTCAGTTCAGTAACGGTAAGAATATTTTCAGAAGGAGAAGGAACGAGGAAGAAAAGAGGACCTTGAGATCTACGGGGAAGACTGAGTTCTGTTAGAGGATGTGATAATGTCCCCGTGCAGAGGTCAGCCTACGGAAGGCACATTGTTAGCTGTAAGCACATCGCCAGGTGTGGTGGGGGGACCACAGCTGGGGAGCAGAAAGCCGAGGCAATTTTCATCAATATTTTATCCCCCAGCAAGAACAATGACCTTTCCTTCAAGCCAAGTCCTTTATAAACATATAAATAGGCAATCATTTCCTATGAAAATTGCCTATTGACTCAAGGGGCGATTGAAAATACTGCTTAGGATTTTTTCCAATTTAGACTCTAAACATCAGTCTTGCCTAGAAGATGAAATTTTAATCCATCTCTCCTCCCCTGTCTTCCTCCCATCTTTTCTTCCTTTCCTCTTATCCCTCCTTCTTTGTCTCCCCTTTCAGTTGATTTGTATACATTTAGTCTCTTAAACATCTTCCCCGCAAAATAGAATGCACGCAAGCTGGGTCTGGTAGCTCATGCCTGTAATCGAGCACTCAAGAGGGTGAGGCAGGAGGACTGCTTGGAGTTTAAAACAAGGCCATATTTCACAGGTACAGAACAACCTGACCTACAGAATGAGACATTGTCTCACCCTCTAAATAGAATGCACATACAGAACATGCATAAAACGTATCAGTACATTTAAACATATTGCTGCAAACATTTTCATAGCAATCACCGACAAGAAGTCAATGCATTCACTTTAAAGCGTATTCATCGTCTTCCCCTCTCCTTTTTTCCTGTTTATGATGCGGTTGGACACTCTTCCTTTGCTCTTTTTCTATAGTTTTACCACCGTGGGTTTGGACTCACATGGGAACTTTGACATTTGACCTTGCTGGTTTTGTGTCAGCCATATGTCACACCCTGAGCTCCACTGAATTTCCTTTATTTCCCTTTCTCCAAAGAATGGTCAGACATTCTCTGGAATGGATCCCAGAGGAAATGCTAGTGTTTATAGGCCATTGAAGTTTCATCTAGTCTCTTCTGTTTCTTTCCTTTTTATAAAACAAACATTTAGAAATGTAAAAATCTCTTAGCTCACTTGTCAAACAAAACTAACACTGAAACCAAATGAAACCCATCACGGGGTACACTGGACTCCTAGGCTGTGCTTTGCTGATCCCTGCTGCATAGTATCCCACCAGGTGCCTAACTAGTAACTTGAAGCAATATCTATCATCTCAATTTCTTTCTTGTTTATTAACAATAATATTTATAATTTCTTATTATATATAATTGCCTATGTATTTATATCTCTTTTAGATGGTCACAAATCCTTATGAATTTCTCTGTATTGTTTTGGCAGATTCTAACTCTGCATCATGTCTCTCTGGGTGCTTGTCTCTCTGCTTGCTTTGTATTGGACATTGTATTCAAGTTTAGTTATAGAAATAATGTTTGGGGAAGGGCAACTCTTTTTTCCTTCAAAGGACATTTCCTGGCACCTGGGTATCAGTAGTGAAGCTCACAAAAGGCAGTTCTAGGGTTTGGAATTCTACAAGCTCCAGAGCAAGCATAGGAGTGTGTGTCCCATGCCAGAAATAGCAGGGTTGATTTACCAAGAAGTTGACACTGTTCTGAAGTCTGTGTAGCAGCTGGTCACTATGCTGGACTCCAATGGGTCTGGTTTATTTCAGGAGGCCTAGGACTCTGGCAAGGGTTGGATGCTAAAAAGGCCGTCTGAAATGGAACTCAGAATGCCAGTACTGTTGTCAGGATTCAGGTGGCTGAAGGGTTTAGTGTGTCCTCTGGGACAGTGAGCATCTCTCTGGAACGCAGCTTCAGTTTTTGGCCTAGTAATTTCTACTTTCATGTTACTTTTTGATGTGTTAAAAGAAAATGCCCTATGCATTTTTTTTGCTGTATTTTAAATTTAGGGAATGGAGTACCATTATTTCTGAACTGAGGTTTTTCTATTTGTATTTAGTTTTTAAAGGGCAAATTATAAATTGGTTTTTCACAGAAGAGAGTATTGTAAGACACCTGGAAAGTCAATTCTGATGGAAATAAACATCCTACCCCATGCAGAATTCTGTAATCCCAAACCATTTCCATCCCCACTGCCTAGTCTAGAAAATAGACGAACGGTAGCTTTATTTTATAATAAATCAAAATATACTCTTACAGATATTTTAAAGTTAAATTTTGATTACAAATAGAATAGAGTGTATGCCACTTACTTGCATTCTGTTTGCTAGACTTGTGAATTTCTCCCTTGTTTTGTTTATGAATTCAAGGCCAGAATTCATTTACTCCACACTAATGAACATGAATATCACTGCATTTTGCTTTGATTTTTTCTCCCCACAGAATTAAACTACAAACTGAACCAGGAGCCAAGCTGAGAACAAAGGGATTTCAGAGATATCACAGGATTGAGCAGTGGAAAAGCAAAATTTTCAATTTTGAAAAAAAATTCTGAAAATCAAATCTAACTTGATTCTCAAAGTGGGTTATGGGGTATTTGTCTTTATTGTGACAGAATGAAAATCATTACATGTGTCAGATCAACAGCTTTGAACATTGTATTCATAGAGATACTACGATATAGGTATATTATATACGCACACTTATATATTCACATATATAGGATGTGTATATATTTGTGTTTGCAAAACCACAAAAATTTTATAGCATCTAGGTTGAAATACCACAGTGTATGAGTTTCTCCTTTTTCCTTTTTTTAATTTAATTTGCCTTTATGTCACCCTGGATATCAATGGTCTTTGGCATATAAAGGAGATAGCCAGCAAGTGCACATTTCATCCCCACATTTAGACCTTTAATGCATCCAGACCAAACCAGTTCCACCGCTTAAAGTGCCTATTTGTTGCTCTTCATGGCTCTCTCTCTCTCTCTCTCTCTCTCTCTCTCTCTCTGTGTGTGTGTGTGTGTGTGTGTGTGTGTGTGTGTGTTATGCAGCTATGTCAAGGCTTGGGAGACTCGGAGAGCTTGGGGAACTCTGCTGTGAAGCAGCCATGAAACTGTGCCAAGCTTACTGGAAAGTAAGCAGCAGAAGCCCTGAAAAGAAACAGACCAGGGAACGCCACGGCGGGAGTTTCTGAAAACAATGTGCTCAGAACTGTGCTGGACACAGCCATTGCCTCAGCCTGGCCCAGGCAAGATCACTACTTTTCAGCTGTGGAGTCAAAGATCACAGCCTGTTGTCCTGTGTCAGGTTCTGTGTTCTACCACTCCCAGACCAGGAAGTTTCTGCAGACCTGTTTCCTCATCTTGAAAGTGGAGATGAGTCCTGCCTTAAAGGACTGCTTTTTAGAATTAGGCTGTGGTTTAACTTAGGCAAGCCATGGATGAATACAATTACTCTTTCCTTAACTGAATTCTGACTTCTATTATTATTTAGACACATTGGCCAGAAATAGCATGAAGAAAATAAGACCACAGGTATGCTTTGGCATGAATCCTAAATGACCCCACAGGCTCATGTTTTGAATGCATGCCTGCTAACTGGTGGTGCTATTTTGGAGGCCACAGAACCTTTACAGGGTGAAGCCTAAATTTCATTGGAAGCCTAGCTAAGAATACCCTTGCTGGATGTGCTCTCAAAGGTTATGTCCAGACTGTTTCTTGTTGTAGTATCTCTTCCTGGCCACCCATGGCATGAGCAGCTTCTACCACATGCTCCTACCACCATAATCAAAGTGGCATCCCCATGCCTTCCCCATGATAATGAGTATAAGTTCCTGAAACTCTAAGCCCAAATAAGCCTTTTCTCTCTACCCTGCCTTCCGATCCCCTCTCCCAGTTCACTCTTTTCTGTTCTACTTTTCCCTTTATACTACTGGGTTTTATCTTCCCTTTCTTAAAAGACCCTACTCATGGCTCCATAATTTCCCGACCTCTATGGTATTCTAAATGGAGCATGCATATTTTCGGAGTTACCATTCACAATGATGGAAAACATGTAGCATTTGCTTTTCTGGGTTTGGGTTTATTAATTCTTTAAAAACTTTGGCTATTATTAAGGATAGAGCTCATACCTGGCTATATTTCATGATTGTTGCTGACTAGAATGCATGGCTTCCTCTAAACTGGCCTTTGTAAACATCAAGTGCAGAGTGGACATTCAGGGTTTCTGAGGTATGCCCCTGCCTGCCTCTAGCTCCTAGATGTCGATGCGTGGTGCCATCTTCTTGGAGACCCAGTTCTTTAACTACTATTTCTTTTTCCAGGGTGAGACTGAGATATGCTGGCCTGAATTATGTCTTTCTTGAGTTTTGGAATTTGACAGGAAGGAGAGTCACCAGCATTTCCTGTATAGGGATGGAAACAGGAGACTTTGGTCAGACCTCCTGTCAGTGGGGCACAAAATCATGACACAGGAAGGTGACCAATGGAAGTCCATGAATCCAAGAATATATGAGTAGCACAAATTGAACTTCACAGTTGTACAAAGAAGGAGGAGGAGGGGTGGAGAAGGAGAAAAAGGAAGAGAATAGAGACAAAGTTGGGTGAGTAGAGTAGTAGGATTGGATCTCAGAGGAGCTGGGGTGAATATGATCCAAACTTATTGAAAACATTTTGAAATGCTAATAAAAATCCAGGAAGTTTGACCATAGCTATACCAAGGTACTTCTCTGTCATCTAACTCCAGTTTTGGGTGATTCCTGCAAGCTAGGCCAATTCCTGAAAAAATGGAGAGGCCTTTGTACCTCCTTCATTAGTGAATTTTTACCCTACACTTCTGGCGCCCAGACGTGGATAAATGAATCCACAGAAAGCTTGAGAAAGCTTGGGAAAGAATAGAGTAAAGCATGGCTTCTTGGTAGCAGCAATTTCTTGGGTCTGAACGTCTGCTTGTTTGTTTTCAGTTGTAGCAGGAAAAAAGTTGTGCTGTTTTAAAAATGCCAGCTTTCTGGGCCGTCCTGCCAGGGCAAACTCTGACTCTTTCAAGCAGGCGGTCCTGACTATGGAGCTTTTGAGTGTTGTTTAACACTGTTGCAGCTTGCTTGCTGGCAGGGACCTTGAACTGCCACAGAGTTGTGGTGATAAACATGGCTACAGCCAGTACCTCTGCAAGAGGCTGGAAAGCTAAGGAATGGGCTGGATCCAGCTGCCAAAGTCATGGCTTTAATCCTACCTATATTGCTTGGTAAATTAAAGACCTGTGTGGTCAGAAAAAGAGAGATATACAGTAAAGAGAGATGCAAAGACAAAGAAAACCTCTAAATGGTTTACAGTGAGTTAAAAATACATGCAGGCTAAAAGTTTAAGTTTTTACAGTTAAAGAGAAAGAAAGAAAGAAAAAGGAAGTAGTTTGTTGTGGTGGTACACACCTTTAATCCCAACACTTGGGAGGCAGAGGTAGATTGACCTCTGTGACTTCAAGGTGTGGCAGGACACACCTTTAATCCGAATGCCTGGGAGGCAGAGACAGAAAGATCTCTGTGAGTTCAAGGTGTTGTAGCACACACCTTTAATCCCAGGCTGAGGCAAGTGGATCTCTGTGAGTTCAAGGACAGCCTGGTCTACAGAGTTATTTCAGGACAAAGATATAAAGAGAACCTGTCTCAAAAAGTAAAAGTAAAAATAAAAGAAATAGAGGTTAAAATAAAGCCACACAAAGATGGAAAATACACAGAGAATCTTGATACTGTATACTATTATGCTCTCTTTGAATTGTTTGAATGCTGAGGAAGAAGCAACAGCTGCTAAAAGATATTTGTTTATAAATGCTGCTGAACTAATCCAAGATAGATATTTTGAAAATACCTTGACTTCAGAATTTGGATCTAAGGATATGATACTTTGGAAAAGAGATTCTTCTTTTGTTTTTACAGAAAATGAGACCTTATGGATTGCTTCTTTCCCAATATGGTATGATAGACCACGCCCTCCTGAAAGGTTGCTGTGAACACCTTCAGAAAATTACTTCACCCAACTGATGACTGAGATGAACCTGGCACACAGGTTACACCATGAAAGATCTGATTAACAGCGTCCCCATTCAGCAGGAAGCAGTTTGGAGAGAAATAACTACGTCCATATTCCCAAATATTGTTTATAAATGTTCTTTTACATTTAAAGGGGGAGATGATATAGATATGAATAATTTACATTGGTATAAATTTTGCCTATTGATAGAAATTTAAGGTCTACTTTGTTATATGTATATGTATTTCTAATAACGATTAAGGTATTGTGATTGTGTAGTTCATTTAAAAATGTAATGTATAATTAGGAAATATAGGTTGCTAATGAATAATCATTGATAATAGTTAAGCTTGTAGTCATGTTAGTTAGATTTTCTAGATATATAGAGATATATTTCAGTTAGATAGGCATACTTCATATCTTCTAAAGACTACAGAATATTGCATTTTAAATGTCTTAATAACTTAGGGTTTTTCATGACAATGAGACATGTCTGCTCCTGGCAGCACCAATCTACTTCAAGAGGAAGATGGGCATCGAAGAGGCTCCTTATTGAGTTTGATAGCCATTTGGGCAAGAAACTGCTCTTGCCTGGACTATTGCATAAACTGGACACAGAGAACCCTCAGAGAGAGGACTGCTGAACTTGCCTAGAGGTGAGATGATCTCTTTGGGTTCCTGATTCATGAAAGAGTCTGCGAGACATTCTGCAGGACACAGCAGATAGTGACTGAACTGTCTTTGAAATTTCCTGCTTCATGGGAAACTCTGCTGGATACTGTGGGCCTATAGGCCGAAGATAGATGCCCCAACAATACAAAAGAACTTTGGGTGACTGTCCAGGCAGCGAGATGTCTCTATCATTTCTAGAGTTATATGGAAATTGCATATTTCTTATTTACTTAGGTAATATTGTGTTCTTCTGGAGTCTTTGATGGAGCTGAAGAATAGATAGATAGTTATAGTTGTTTTCCTTTGTTATGATAAAAGATAAAGTAGATATAAATATTGTAACTGTAATTTTTGCATGATAACTGTTTTGTTATATGTAATTTTACTATGTTAAAGTGAAAGCTTTTTTTTTTTAAACAGAAAAAGGGGAAATGATGGAGGATTCCCATTGGCTAATAAAGAAACTGCCTGGCCCATTTGATTGGCCAGCCCTTAGGTGGGTGGAGTAGACAGAACAGGAAGAAGGAAGTGAGGTAGTTGGCTCAGTCAGATGCTACGCCTCTCCTAAGTTAGACAGACCGCTGTGCCTCTCCTCAGAGAGATGCCAGATGCGATGAAGCTCCAGCCCAAGATGGACGTAAGCTAGAAACTAAACGGTAAGGCACCACTTCATGGTGCTACACAGATTATTAGATATGGGTTAATCAAAATGTGAGTAAGAGGCTGAAAATAATGGGCCAGGCAGTGTTTAAAAGAATACAATTTGTGTGTTGTTATTTTGGGGCATAAGCTAGTCAGGAGGCCGGGAACTGGGCCGCAGGAACGCAACCTGCAGCTCCTCACTACACACTTCCTCACATTGCACCCCCAAACATGAAAACTTCATGTACAAATCTTACAAGTTTAAAAATTGATGCATATCATTGTCATACAAGCCAGGTTTTATGATAGTGACAGAATTCTGTCATTGTATCTTAGGCAAAAGCAGAGTAGGTTAATAAATTCAGATGTTTATAGACTGGCAGCCAGGCTGAGGGCCGAGCACTAGACTAAAACTTTGTGCTGAACATGATCCCTCTCCTCTCTCCTTTTCTCTCTATCCCTCACTATCTCCTCTCCTACAAACACATATACACACACACATGCACACACACACACACACACACACACACACACGTACTCTTTCGCCAATATCAACCATTCTGTTCTATTACCAACTGTACAATTGCTTCTGAATCACTGCCCATGCATCTGTACATAACACTTCATCCATGTTCCTGTAAATAATCTCCTAAGATTCAATGATTTGCAAAGTTACATTTAGGTGGAATCCTTTCTTTAGTCTGCCGTTAGTGCTCTATGTGGGATAAATAGATGTTTGATCATGTCTCCTAGGAAAAATGATATAAAGCATCAACACCAAAATACGTACCAACAGAGTCAAAGATAAGTTATAGAGGAGCAGTCACATCATCCTTGTAGTGAGTGATAGGACATGTAGCCGAGGCTGATCTAAGGGTGACTTGTCTATGAACACAACCATAATATGGGTATCTTTATGTATTATGGTATGGAGTGCCTCCAAATGGCTGTTGCATGCTTTCTTCTATGGTAATAAGTTATGCAACCAAAACCAAGCCATAAGAGAAGAGTGGCAATGCCTCTATTGGCGAAATCAGCTTCTTTATTAACCAAGGATAATAAGACATATTCACAGCATACAGAATGGCATCACACATCATTTCATAAGCAAGTTCAAGGGAGAATTCAACGTGCCACATATTTTAGGTAGATGAGCAATAATAAGGCAAATTTATAACTAAATGCAAAATGTGGTCAATATCCATAGGGTAAGGGCTGATTGCCTTTCACAGGCTCGATTTGCATTTAGATGAGAATGATTTTCACTTCTTTCAGTTTTCCATGACTCGAGTGTTGTGTTATAACTCAAGGTGTGAAAGACGAAGATACAGTGATGAATGCTCAAGATTCTACTACCCTCTCCTCTCTCTTTGTAAAGTCTCTAATCTGCCATCTATTCATGAGGAACATTCATTGCAAAAAAAATACTGAGTAAAGTAGAAAGAGGGGAGACCTCATCAATCTGATGAAAGGTATTTGTAATAGGCTCACAGCAGACATATTATCTAGGGAGAGACTAGAACTTTTTTCTGAGACAATGTGCAACCATGGGCAACTTTTGTATGAACTTTCTTGTCATGGCGATAAAAGACCCAACAGAAAAAGAATCTGAGAGATGAAATGTTTAATTTGACTCATGGTATTACAGGATCCAATCTTTGGTTTCTTGGTTGGGAAGAACATCATGTCAGTGGGAACATCTGGCAATGGTCATCTTTGGTTCCCGGTGGGCAGGAAGCAATGGGACAAGTGGTAGACAGGGACCTGGAACAACGACAGATTTGTGACTGACCTTGCCCAGTGAGACCTTGCCTACTAAAGTTTCTAAACCTTCTCAAAGTGGTTCCACTAGCTGGGGAAAATCTTTTCATACATGAATCCCTTTGAGGGACATTTTATTTCCAAACTATAATATGACTGCTCGTTTGTACTCTGACCACGACTGTGCCACCACAGTTTTTTGTCTTGTTACTGCTGTTTCTACTTATTAATGTAGTACAGGACTTATAAATGGAAAATAGCACAAAAAGACAATAAAAGAAAAGCCAAAAGTAATCAAGCCTTGCTCCATGAAACAGCTTGGCTTCACTGCAAATGCATTATGCTAAGTAGAAAAGACTAGGTTAAAAAGCACCATAATATATGACTCTATTTATACAACACTCTGGAAAAGCAAAGCTATTAAGGACAGAAACTAGATATGTAGTGTCAGGGAAGGGGCAGGAAAAGATTTGACTACAGATGGTATGAGAGAATTTGTGGTGTCATGAAGCTTTTGTTTATCTCAATTGTCGTGATGGTTATGCAATGCTATACATTTGTGAAAATTCATAAAACACTGCACAGGCCAAGAAGTGAATTTTGCTGTACTGAAATTGTATCTCAACAGACTCGCTGAAAGCAAGTGCCTAACCAGAGAAGCACACACATGTTCTGTGAACTAGAATGAGAGTAGAAAATATGTAATGGGTGTGGTCAGATAATGTGAGAGAGATGCAGGGTTAATTGGATTCCTTAGAACCAGGAAAAAGGTGAGAGATCAGATGTTATATCAATTATTTTTCCCATTGCTGGGGTAAAATGCCACCATAAACCCAACTTAAAGAGGAAAAGGTTTATCTTATCTCATAGTTTGGGGTCACAACTATCATAATAGGGAAGTCACAGAAGCAAGAACTGTGACAGCTGTTTCTTCAGCTCCATCATATTGACAGTCAAGAAGCAGATAGCAATGGATGTGCTTTCCTTACCTTCTCCTTTTTACATAGTCTAGGATCCAAGTCCAGGGAATGGTACCACCTAAAGTGGGCAATTTTCCCATCCCATTTAACCTAATCAAGATAATCAATCCCCTGGGACATGCCCAGAGGCCAGTCTCCCAGGTGATTCTAGATTCTAGATTCAGCTCTAACTGTTAAATACTTCATCACTATTTTGAGAATTTAGACCAACAGATATGGCTGTGGCCGGGAAACTGGAGAAATGATTCTGTTACAATAAAATAATTCTATGAAATATTTAGAACATTAAACAAAACCAACCAAACAACAAAACAAACCAAGCAAACAAAACCAACCAAGCAAACAAAATAGAGAAGGGCGGGGGGGAACGTTTCAGCCCAGAGCACAAGCAAATGTAGAATGGAGAGAACTTAGGAGGTAAATTCTTTAACATAGATAACTTATAATAGACCTTTAAAGCAATGGCTTTTATTTTAAAGTTAAGTTTAATTTATTGCGTATACAGGAAGGGAAACACTGACTTCTATAAAAGTCTCAGTGTGGCTACTGATTTATTTAAGAAAATGCAAAAGCCTTATCTCTGTACCAAAGTAAATTTCAGGGACAGTGTAAATGTTTCCTGTACTAACAATGATCTCTAAAAATTTCAGGGAATATATTTTAATGTCTATACAGTCTCTGACCTGGGAAAGACCCAACAAGTATTACATAAGCATAACACTAAGGGAAGAAAAGGTACAGAAATATTAACAAATTTGGCTAAACAAAACTTTACATTATAAACGTTCAATATGATAAGTAATAAGTAAACTGGAAAATCCCCCTTACTATATTATGGGCACATAATTATTTTAACGTTATCTAATTTGTTTCTCTTTGTAGTACTGTTGATTGATGCCAGGGCCTTGTGCAGACTACATAAGTTCTCTGATTCTGAACTACACTGCTGGCTTGATAGTCTTCATGTTCAATTTATTTTTTAAAGGTTTAGTTATTTTTTATTTTACATCTATGAGTACTTGCCTGCATATGTGTCTATGTACAGAGGCCAGAAGATGGTGTCAGATTCCTTGGAACTGGAATGAGCTACCCCATGGGTTCTAGAAACTGAACCTGGGTTCTCTACAAGGGCAGAAAGTGCCCTTGACCACTGAGCTGCTTCTTCAGCTCTTAATTCATGTTTTTTTTATTGATTTTTATTGAGCTCTACATTTCTCTCTGCTCCCCTCCCTGCCTCTTCCCTCCTCTTCAACCCTCTCCCAAGGTCCCCATGCTCCTAATTTACTCAGGAGATCATGTCTTTTTCTACTTCCCATGAAGATTAGATCTATGCATGTCTCTCTTGGGGTCCTCATTGTTGTCTAGGTTCTCTGGGATTGTGATTTGTGAGGTGGTTTTTTTTGTTTTATGCTTAAAAACCACCTATGAATGAGTACATGTGATAATTGTCTTTCTGGGTCTGGGTTACCTCACTCAATATGATGTGTTTTAGCTCCATCCATTTGCTTGCAAAATTCAAGACGTTGTTATTTTTTTTTCTGCTGTGCAGTACTCCATTGTATAAATGTACCACATTTTCCTTATCCATTCTTTGGTCAAGGGGCATTTAGGTTGTTCCCAGGTTCTGGCTATGACAAACAATGCTGCTATGAACATAGTTGAGCACAGGTCCTTGTGGCACGATTGAGCATCCTTTCGATATATACCCCAAAGTGGTATTACTGGGTCTTGAGGAAAGTTGTTAATTCATGTTTTAAGACTCACAGATAACATCACACTTTTACTCACATTTATTTCTGACTACTTTCCTGAAGTATAATTTTCATTTCATAAACCATTTAAAAAGTAAAAATCCATAACTGTGTTCCTGTAAGTGATGAGATTTTGAGTCTGGCTGATGATTAGTAACACTGTTATTCTTTTTTCCCTATTCTCAGGAAATTTCATGTATGTGATCAGCCAGTACTTTGCTCAGTACTTGAGTGGGCCTCTCTGTAGATCTTCCCTTCTTGGAACTGGGCCCTGTGAGCCCTGTGCCCTTGGTCTTCTTGGCACTTAATTACAGCTTTTGAATTGAGATGCTGGTGTCTCCACCTTGGTTCCTTGGCATTGAAACATATGTTGACAATCTCTCGAATCAGTTAGATAAGGCGATTGCGGAGTGGCTTTAATTGTTAACCATCTCTCAGGATCATTGCTCTCCAAAGACTGATTATCTTGAATCTTGAAATTTAATGGTCCATAAACTTTACCTCTTATTGGTGATATGATCAAACAAATCCTATTTATTCCATCTTGATCTTGTGCTACTTCGAAGTGGAATACTCAAGAGATTACTGTGACTCGGTCTGTAATGGCCTCAACAGAATCTTTTTTGCAATGCTGGCTCCTCACACTATGAGTCTATTTTAAGAGACTGTGGAGCCTTTAGCAGGTGGAGCCTGACTGGTGGAACTGGGCCTCGGGGCGAGTCTTTGAAAATCATATCCACCTCTCTGTGCCTGTGGCACTGTCTGCTAGGTGATTTGCCATGATGTGAGAAGTCTCTGCCACCTGTGCCCAGCACCCCCTGATAGACTCACCTCAATTTTCTTCTATAAAGGATTCAGTCTGTGAATAAAATAAATGTTTTCTCCATTAATTTGTTTTGTTAGGTATTTTACCATCACTGCACTAACGCATGCACACACACACACACACACACACACACACACACACATACACACTTGACAGGGTATGAATCAAAAGTCTCGAAAGCAAAACATGCTGTGTCAATGTGCCAAGAAACCCAGCCAGAGAAGAGAATCTGTGTGTGTGTGAAACATTTTGTAGCTTTAAAAAAATAAGAATCTTTTAAGAGACACAGGTCTTTGTGCTGCCTTCTTGCTTTTATATTATCATTGATCCCGTTTTCCTAATAATCAGATTTGAAAGAGCAACTGTTTTGGTAGACACATCAGCACTTTGGACATTTTATGATGTCTTGATATCCCTGCCCTCTTTCTTTCCTCTGAAAGGATATTTGTCCTCTTGCCCCGACAGAAAGAAGGCAGAAAGACATGACAATCCTAAGAGGAAATGGCAGTAATAGGAAAAGTATTCTTCAGACTTAACCTGTTCCTGATTATTTCAGACACAGAATGCAGTGTGTGTGTGTGTGTGTGTGTGCATGTGTGTGCATGTATGCACAGGTGTATATGCTTCCATGTGTGGATTTATGTGCGCCTCTGTGTGTGCGTGCGTGTGCCTCTGTGCTGTGTATGCCACAGGAACAGATCGTTGGGAGCATGTATTTTCAGAGAATTTCCTACCTTATCTCACACTGTTATTCCAAACACCCATAGCCCTTAAGAACATACTTCACATAGGTTTATTAAAATACATATTTCCTCCTTAAGGAAGAGTTAATTATTCTATATAAAAACACTGTCGGGGATAAGAAAAATGTTGCTGTGGGAATTCATGCTGACTAGGTCTTAGAGTTAACTGGGTGTACCTAACCCGCCATATCTACGGCTTAGGCCTATTCTCCTGTCACCATCTTCTTCCAGGAATTAGGGCAGACCTTTCTTTTACACGATTCTCTAGACACTGTGCAAGAAGACCAGTGGATAATCTATTCTACTTGAAACACCAAGAAGGAGGACACGTTTATCTTTTTTCATTTCTTACTTAATTTTAATTTTAATAGACCCCTTTGCTGTGGTGGCTCCCACTGTGCTGGCAGTCTCTGTAGAATAATTGGACAGGGGGAGATTCCTCTCTGCTCATATGTCTGAAGGCTTATCTCTGAACCCGTCCAGGTCTTGTAACATATTGGTAGCTTTGTGCGCACCCTTCAGTCTCTGGGTGGAGGCTTATAGCTGATGCTACGAGGGAGTTAATTGGCTGGCGTTTGTTCCATCCTTAATACATAAGAAATAAGTCTGCCTCTCCTTTCTGCACTCACCAGGCACTGCTTCTACCTAACGGTGCTTTAGAACAAGAAGACCTGGATGCATCAAGTTATGTTCTATATGCCTGACCTTAAACAAATTAATAACAACCAAAAGAAACCCTTTAAAAAGTCGTGCACAGTGAAAAACTGCACAGCAACTGTATACCACCATATAGAGGGTCACACTGGAGGCAAGCACTCCCACCCTGCCCTGGGGTCTATGGGAAGCAGTGGTCAGCTAGTCCTGCTGCTGTTTTAAACTGTTGTTATTTTTGATGCTAGGCACTGGAAACTTTTTTTAAATGTATAATTTCTTTTCTTTTATTTTTTTAAAAAGAAAACAAACTATCTTTTCTCATCGTACATACCAATCCCAGTTCCCACTCCCTTCCCTCCTCCCATACCCTCTACCTAACCCCTCATCCCACCCAAACCCTTATCCACTCCTCAGAGAGGGTAAAGCACATTGTTTTGGGGAAGGTCCAAGGCCTTTCCTCCTATATCTAGACTGAGCAAGGTATCCATCCAAAGAGAATAGGTTTCCAAAAGCCAGTACAAGCAGTAGGGATAAATCCTGGTGCCACTGCCAGTTGTCCCCCTGTCTGCCCCAGCCATGCGACTGTCAACTAGTTTGGACCTATACTGTTTTTTTCCCTATCCAGATGGAGTTGGTGAGTTTCCATTAGCTCAGGTAAACTGTTTCAGTGGGTGTCCCCATTATGGTCTTGATCTCTTTGCTCATATTCTCACTCTTCCCACTCTTCAACTGGACTTCGGGAGCTCAGCCCAGTGCTCCGCTGCAGGTCTCTGCCTCTGTTTCCATCAGTTGCTGGATGAAGGTTCTATGATGAATTTAAGATATTCATTAATTTGACTACAGGGTAAGGCCAGTTTGGGCACCCTCTCCTCTATTGCTTATGGTCTTAGATGGGGTCATCCTTGTGGATTCATGGGAATTTCTCTAATCAGGTTCCTTGCTAGCCCCATAATGGCTCCCTCAATCTAAATCTCTCTTTCCTTGCGCTCATCTCTGTCCTTCCTGTATCTCGACTATCCCATTTCCTCAAGTTCTCCTCCGCCCCTCTCCCTTTCTCGTTCCCTTCCACTCTCCTCTCTCCCCCCAACACCCAAGCTCCCAATTTTGTCAGGCGATCTTATCTATTTCCCCTGGATACTCTTAAGTGCTAATTTACTTTTCATTTCCTAGACAAGCTTTAGAAATTTCATGGTTCCTATGGCAGGGAGCTTAGAGGGTCCTTATGATATTCTGTGGCTATGTTTGGACATGTCACCAGCCCCAAACATAATTTTGCAGTTTCGCGAAATCACTGAAATGATTTCCCAGTTGTTCCACAAATGTCCTAACCTCCTTTCTTTCTGTTCCCTTCAATGGAAGATTCTCTTCCTTGACTCTGAGGGGCTCTTTTATAGCTTCCCTTTGTCAGGCACCTGAACCCCCACAAACAAGCCTCACACTGAGGCAACTCAGTACGAGGAGATGGTCCTGAAAGCAGATAACGAATCAGAGACACTCCCTGCTCCCACTGTTAGGAGTCCCACAAGAAGAACAAGCTACACAACTGTACCATATAACCATAGTGCCTGTGACAGTCTCGTGCCAACTCTCTGATTGTTGGTTAAGTCTCTATGAGTCTCTATGAACCCAGGTTATTTGATTCTGTTGGTTTCCTTAAAGTTTTTTTTTCAACACATGGTTTCTCTGAGTAGCCTTGGCCATCTTTGAACTGCACACCAGGCTGGCCATGAACACAGAGATTCACCTGCCCCTGCCTCTAAGTGTTGGGATTAAAGTTGTGTACATGTATGGTGTACACATGTGTGTTCAGGTATGGATAAACATGTGTGGTGTATGTTTAGGCCAGAGGTGGATATGGAATGATTTTCTATTTATTTATTTATTTTTCTAAAAGAGTTCCCTTCTCTTTTAAAACTGATATTTATTTAAATGTGCACATGTGTGGGCAAAACAGGGCTACATGTGCAGTATGCACTTGGAGATCAGGGAACATGAAGTAGCCAGTTCTCTACTTTAACCATATGAGTCCTGGAGATTGAACCCAAGTCATCAAGCATTGAAGTAGTTACCTTTAACTTAGTCATGCAGGCTCTCCACTGTAGTCTTGCCAAAGGATATCTTACCAAACCCAGAGCTTGCTAATTCAGAAAGACCGCTTGTTCAACATGCCACAGGGATCCACTTGCCTCTGCTTTCATACCATTTGACTTACAAGCACACACTATGCCTGGCATTTTTATGTGGGCATGGGGGATCCAAACTCAGTTCTTCATCCTTAATAAGTACTCTAACAACTCAACCATCATCTCAGCCCCCAAATATGATTTTTGCCACATACAGCTGAAAAATCCTGATGGGTAAAAAATTATAAAAAACAAAGTAAAAAAGCTTTTCCTAAATAAAAACACAATTTATGGGCTGAAGTTCTAGCTCAGTTTGAACTTAGAGCCTGCATGAGTTTGATTCACATACCATAAACCAACGAGACCAGAAAACTGATGAACATTTCTGAAAGTTCATTAGATGAAATGCAAACACCACAATAGAAAACTAGCAACAGATGAAAGTAGATGTTCCTGATGTGGGAGAGTCTTCTGTTTGAGTTGATTTCATTGGCTAATAAAGAAACTGCCTGGCCCATTTGATAGACCGCCCCTTAGGTGGGTGGAGTAGACAGAACAGGAAGAGGAAGTGAGGTAGAAGGATCAGTCAGATGCTACACCTCTCCTAAGTTAGACAGACCGCTGTGCCTCTCCTCAGAGAGAGAAGCCAGACGCGATGAAGCTCCAGCCCAAGATGGACGTACGCTAGAATCTACCTGGTAAGGCACCACTTTGTGGTGCTATACAGATTATTAGATATGGGTTAGTCAAGATGTGAGTAAGAGGCTGGAAGTAATGGACCAGGCAGTATTTAAAAGAATACAATTTGTGAGTTGTGATTTCGGGGCATAAGCTAGCTGGTGGCTGGGAGCCTGGCGGCAGGAAGCCGGCCCGCAGCCCCTCTACTACATGTTCCAGAAAAAATCAATACAGTAGACTAAAAAACAAATCCATCTCACTCATAATAATCAAAATTCAAATTAAAGCAGCAATTAGAAAACCATATGAAATTTTATAGTCAAAACCTTTATTAGCTTTGTACTGGGACATATCAGAACAAAGGAACTTTTACTCTTTGTTTCTGGGAGTGCTAAATATCACACTTACCATGAGGGACAATCAGGAAGATCTATGGCAACTATTCTCAAGGACCTTCCTAACGCCACGACCCTTCAATATAGTTCCTCATGTTGTGGTGACCTCCAAAATAATTTTTTTGTTGCCACTTCATAACTGCAATTTTTCTAGGGTTATGAATCATAATACAATTATCTTATATGCAGGAATATTTAATATGAGACCTTACAAAAAGGTCATTTGACCCCCAAGGGGTCGCTACCCTTATGTGTTGAGAACCACTGACCTAGAGAGATCATAAATGCACATCTGCAGGCATCTGTCCTTGGGGGAATTTATGGAGTTTTACCCATACATATGAATATCTAAAAAATGTCCACATATGTTAGTTCCCTGTGGCTACGAAAACAAATTATGACAGTCTTGGGGGCTGAGAGCAGCACCAATGTATTTTCTTATAAAGTGAAATCTAGCAATCTGAAGTCTGTGGCACTGGGTCACACTCTGGAGCCACAGGGCTGCACTTTGTTAGGGGAGAGCCTCTCCCTAACTGGTGTTTGACTACATGAGTGGCCTCTCTGTTGCCCTGGCTCCCCTATGCTCTTGGCATAATTCTTTGAGCTTCTTTAAGGGTCCATGTGATAACACTGAGAACCAAGCTGGGTAGTATAAAATCGTCTCACTTTAAAACTTAATTCATACCTGCAATTTACTTTTGCCATATCTGGTAACATTGGTTCTGAGAATTAAGACTGGTGATCCTTTTTTTTCAGGGGAGAAGGGAACAATTTTTAGCCTAAGTGACTGCTATGGTAATATTGTCAGTAATATGTCAGTAATATGGTAATATTGAATTATAATTCAAGACTGGAAATATCCACATGTCCACTGATGGTGAACCAATTGAATAGATTATGTTATATCCATCAAATGGGATTTGTTATATTCTGATATGGTAGGTTTGCCAAGATATTTGAAGTGAAATTACAAGGAACTGGGTATCTGTGACATATATGCCAACAGACCCTTCTACTTATGCATAATCATGTATATTCTACATATAATTGAATGCATTAAACACACACATATCTCTATCTATCATCTATCTATCTATCTATCTATCTATCTATCTATCTATCTATCATCTATCTATCTATCTATAGAGAGAAATATAAGATAATAGTGACAATATTTGCCTATTGGAAATGACTTATGAAAATGGTTGGGCATAGAGGTAGAAGGCAGGACTAATTTTTCACATTGTCTTATTAGAACATTTTGACTTTTGAAGCATGCAGGTTTGCTACTTTAAGGCAAAGGATTTGAAAATTTGATTTTTAAAGAAAGATGCATGTTCATGGCAAAATATTCTGTTGTAAATGCTGATTGGTTCTCATTGTCAGTGATGTGGCAAACCTCTTCTTGAATGCCTTTCCTGTCACATGACACTCTGAGCTTGATTTGGTCTTATAGATTTACTTAGAGCTTGCCACTGGTGTCTGTGCCCTGCCTCTGCCTGTATAAATAGAGACTGTGCTTTTGTTTCCCAGATGCCCAGACCCAAATAATCACATAGAAACTAAATTAATTACAACACTATTTTCCAATGGCTCAGACATATTTCTAACTAGCTCTTACATCTTAAATTAACCCATTTCTATTAATCTGTATATTGCCATGAGGTTGTGGCTTACCAGTAATGTTCTGACATCTTTCTCCTTTGCAGCTATATGGTGTCTGCCTGACTCAGCCTTTTTTTCTCCCTGCATTCAGTTTAGTTTTCCCACCTACCTATATTCTGCCATGCCATACGTCAAAGCAGCTCCTTTACTAACCAATGGTACTAAAACATAGTCACAGCCTACAGAGGGGAACCCCACATCAAGCCTTGGAGTCAGCCTATAGGTAAGAAGGTCAGTTAGTTTCTTCCTTGCCTTTTGACTCATCGGTGGTTTAGAAGATATCATGGGAAGTTGAAATGATGCCAAGTATTTAACTTGAGAGCAATACAGAGTTGACCATGCTGGTCACACTGTGTCATACCCATGGTGATTGAGAAATGTGATAGAATGGTCACACTAGTCTTGAGTGATAACACTTTCAGGGTCCTGTGCTTAAAAATCTGCTGTTAAATTGTTATAGGCAGTTGCATGGATATCCTTGCTGCCTAAGTGTTTCTTTCTCATAGATTTCTGATCTTCATCTCAAGATAAGGGCAATTTATTTATTTTTTATTACTTTATAAACAATACCAATCAAAATTACCACTTCCTCCCCTTCTCCCATTTCCCTCCCACTCCCCTGCACATCCTCCACCACCACCCTCCAGTCCTAAGAGAGGGCAAGGCACCCTTCCCTGTGGGAAGTCCAAGGCCCACCCCCTATATCCAGGCTTAGGAAGGTATGCATTCAAAGAGAATAGGATCCCCAAAAGCCAGTACATGCAGTAGAGACAAATCCCAGTGCCATTATCATTGGCCCCTCAGTCTGCCCCAATTGTCAACCACATTCAGAGAGTCCAGTTTGATCCCATGGTCATTCATTCCCAGTTCAGCTGGAGTTGGTGAGCTCCCATTAGATCAGGCACACTGTCTCAGTGGGTGAACCAACCCCTCATGGTCCTGACTTCCTTGCTCATATTCTCCTTAAGACATGGTCAATTTAAACACTGGGTTTTGCCTAATGTTAGAAGACAAGCAAGACAGTTTGATTTCACAACTATCTTTTGAATCTTGGCCCAGTATTTCCTGTATAAGGGAGCTGGTTTTGTAGAAGAGCTCTGAGGGTCAAGGACTCCAAGGCCAGATGTCATTTTACAGGTTTCCTGTGTTGACCTTGGTAATATCATCATGAGTCCGAAACTGCATTTGTAAAAAGTTAGACTGTATATGCTGTCCTTTTTAACATCAGGGTGTGTGGTCTCTTCCCCAGGTGTGAACAGGTGAAGAAAAGAAAGATGACACTGTAAAGCTTTCTCCATTTAGACGCTGGACAGCCACCTTGTGCGGTCGAGATTGGTCTCCTAGTTAGGAATCTGGGATGAGGAGTGGCTGTGATGCGGGAAGGCTCAAAGAGAAAGCAGGTTGTAGAGAAACTCCACATTCCATAGATGCCTGTTGACTCATGGCTTCCGTGAGCTGTCCATATTCCTTGCCTTCATCCTTTGGTAGCCAGGGGTAAAGAGTTCTTACCTTTGGATATTTTCTATTATCTTTTATTTGAATTATAGTAGGTGAATTTCTTTCTTGCAGCCCAAAGAGATTTGGCCAGAACACTGGTGCACTTGCCAATATTCCTTTTCCAAATGACAAGGATGCATGCTGAATAATCTGAAATGAATACTTGTAGCACCTAGGTGTGGTAACTACATGGTTATACAAACTTGTGACTTTAATGATATAAATTGCCAAGCAGTAATAGGGGAGGGTAAGGTAGAAAAAAGAAACCAATTTAGACGCAGGTTCGCCTGTGTTTTTATATGGAGTTTGAATAAATAATCTTTGGAGACTGATTTTATGATCTGAATATGGAGTAAATACCTATTGTGCCGGTTTGCTGAGAAAATTAGAGATAATTTATGTGCAGTATTGAATAATGAGATGAGTGCCTAGAAAATGCTGGGAAGAATGACTATGTTCAATGGAGCCATATTGCATGGGGAGTGAATTAGTTGACCAATTGTGACCATCTGGGTGAAGTAAAAATGATATTCATGTGAATAGACTAATCTGAAACTGAGAAATATAGAACTCACAGCAAGGAAGGACTGCAAGGTATTTGGAGTTGCAGGCATATTATGGTTGAATGAGGAATCTGTTCACGAAGAGCAAGGGAAAAAAGCAAGGCCCTACAAAAAGCTCTTTGTGTTATGTGCGAATCTGTGAATAACCTCAACAGTGTATCACATCATGCCAGTGGACAAAGACAGAGCTGTGAAATACAAATTTCTACACGTTGGGTACGGGAAGATTAAACTTGGTTTCTACAGTAACTGCTGCCAATTTTATGGATGTGTACAAAGAGATGGGTTAAACTCCCAGTGTACACGGGCACTACCAGAACTCCTGAGTGTGAGAATTCCATGCCTTCTATGCCCATGTGATCCTGAATCTCAGGGGTTGTGTTTCCTTTGAAAAAGTTGAAGTGTGTTTCTTGGAACTTTAAAGTATATGAGATTCACCTGGGGATGCAAATCCTGTTCACATGCAGATCATGGCTCAGAAAGTAAATTAGTTAATTGCTGTGGCTAATATTGGATGAAGGCAATTTAGGGGAGAAAGGATTTATTCTGGCACAGGATTTGAGAGGGGGAAGTTCATTATGGTGAAAAAGGCATGAAAGCTGAGACTAATTTGGTCCAGGATTCTGCGAACTTGGTGTAGTTTCCATATCACAAAGTAAACAAATACGTGTAGAGATGGGGCCAAAACAGAAGGTGTATGTCCTAGCGACCCACTTCCTCCAGCCAGGCCCCAACTCTGAAAGTTCCTGTACCCTTCTCACACAGCACCTCCAGCTAGGGCCCATGTGCTCAAATCCTGTCGGGTGCTATTTCAGTTTAAGTCATAATTGTAGGTCTGGGCGAAGCCTTGAGATTCTTCAGGCCTGAATATATGCCAAGGTAGTTTGGATGCTACTGGTTCACTGAACATAATGTAGAGGAGTGAAACTTCACTTAACAGGAAAAATTGTTAACGAAAAGTGTTTTGAACTGTTCATGTACTTTTCTACTTCAATGGAGTGGTGTTTACACGAAGAAGTTAAGAATGAGATGGTACCTTGTGGCGGTTTGAAAGACAATGGCCCCCAACGGGAGTGGCACGATTAGTAGGTGTGACTTTGTTGGAGTAGGTGTGGTCCCGTTGAAGGAAATACGGCACTGTGGGGATGGGCTTTGAGGTCTCTTTTGATCAAGTGTGACACTGAGTCTACTTCCTGTTGCCTTCTGATCAAGATGTAGCCAGCATCATAACTGCCTGCCAAGCTTGCTCCCTGCCATGATGATAATGAACTGAACTTCTGAGTTTAAGTGAGTCACTCCAAATGAATGTTTTCCTTTATAAGACTTGCCATGGTCATGGTGTCTCTTCATAGCAATAAAACCCCTAACTAAGATGGAAGTTGGTACCAGGGACTAGGATGATAAGCCTCACCATGCTTTTGTTTGAAGAAATATGATACCAGGGACTGGGATATTGCAGTGATAGGCCTGACTATGCTTTTGTTTGAAGGAATATGGACTTTGGGCCTGTAGATTAAAAAAGCAGTTGAACAATTTAAGTGTTGCTTAATGGACCAAACTAGTAGAAGCATGGAAGACAGTGGTGCTAAGAGTTATTTGAACTATAGGGGGTTGGATCAAGAGGTGTCAGAGGAGATGAATGGTATTATGTGGCCTGGAGACAAGTCTTGTGATATTTTGGTAAAGAATGTGGCTGCTTTTTACCTTTATCCAAAGAGTCTGTCTAAGAGCAAAGTGAAGAGTTTTTGGTTAATTTGTTTGACAGAGGAAAGCTCAAAACAGTCTAGTATAGATTCTGTTGTGTGGTTTTTAGTGTTAACTCTACTGAAGATTTATAATGAAAAGGAGCAAGCTGAACAAGTGAAAATATAAAATATACCAATTAAGGAGAAAAGGGGCACCAGGACGTGGAATAGAGCTAAATTCCATGTTCAAAGAGATAAATGAATATGGGATTAAGGAAGTGGTGAACTCAGGCCAAGATCCCACCCAGCTAAGCTTCCAATTTGTGAAAAGGAACTAAAGAAAATCTTAGAGCCAGGTGTGGAGATGCATACCTTTAATACCAGCATTGGAAAGACAGAGGCTGGTAGATCTCTGAGTTTGAGGCCAGCCTGGTCTACAGATACAGTTTCAGGACAGCCAACTTTAGGCAGTGAAGGTAACAATCAAAACCAGAAATTGGTGAAGATGTAATTGAATGAAGGGGTTATGTTCCAGCCCCAGCAAACAGCAGAACTTGGCAGTTTCTGCCACATGGTTCTGGCTGTAGAGTAAAGGACAGAAGAAATGGGCTATGGAATTTGCCCCTGTGCCTAAGGAAAGCTGCTGAGACCAGGCATGTATCAGGGTGTCCCAGAATGGTGGTCTAGTAGAGAGGTCATTGAATGAAGCTGTGGGTTGAGGACTGGATTGATTGCCTTGAAGAAGTCAAGGTGCTAGAGATACCAGAGTTGTGGGATACTTGGTAAGGAGAGCTGCTAACAGGGAGCAGAGCCAGACCAAGAGAAAGAAGTGTGTTGCAGTCAGCAGAGCTGAACAGAATTGGCTGAGGTCTGAAGAGCGTGTGGATATCAGACATGGAGTTGCAAAGTTTGGAGTTTGCCCAGATGGCTTTCAGTCTTTCTCTGGTCCAGTATTTCCTCACTATGCTCACTTCCCTGAGTTTTGGAATGATAATGTATATCCTATGCCATTATACATTGAAAGTGTGTGATCTGCTTTTTAAATTTTGATTTCACGGGGGGATTGCAATTAAGAGATTGCCATGAGTCTTTAGAAGAGACTTTGAACTTTGAACTTTGAAAAAATTTGAGACTGTTATCAACTATGGGGACTCTTGAAGTTGAATTGAATGCATTTTTGCTTTATGATATGGCTACAAGACTTTGGAGTGGGATATATTGGTTTGAAAGAAAATAGCCCCCAAAGGAAGGGTCATTATTAGGAGGTGTAGTTCATTGGAGTAGGTGTGGTCTTGTCAGAGGAAATGTGTCACTGTGGAGGTGGGCTTTGAGGTCTCTTGCTAAAGCTCCTTCCTCAGTGTAACACTGAGTCCATTTCCTGTTGCGTTATGACCAATATGTAGCTACCATGTCTGCCTGAATACTACATCCTCCCTGCCATGATGATAATGAACTGAATCTCTGAGCTAGACATCACCCCAAATAAATGTTTTCCTTTATAAGAATTTTCATGGTCAGGGTATTTCTTCACATCAATAGAAGCCCTAACTGAGACAAATCCCAACAATGTATTCTTCATATTCAGTAACAAAACCCTGGACTTTGAACAGCTTTGAACTTAAAATGCCTAGGCATCGGTCTCAGTTTTCCACATGGTATCAAACCTGAAGGCCAGTCTTTGTTTCCTTTGCTCCTTATCTGGATTCTTATTCTGCTCCTAAATGTCTTTGCCAGAGGTGGGGGTGTGTGTGGATATGATTTGGGGGCAATGACAGGAAGGAGCCTATGAAATCATGTCACATGAGGGTCTGTAATTCACTTGACGGTGACAGTTCATTGTCATTTAGCAGAAATTGCTGGTTATGAATATTTAACAAATTTGCAATTAGCTCATCTACCAACATGATTACTGAACTGGAATAAGCCACTGGATAAAGCCACCAGGATGATGTGCATAAGCCTTTCTGATTATGCATGTTTACACATCTGTTTTTGTTTCTACTCTCTCCTTGGGCGCCGATTTGACTAATTTTTATAAAACCACATGCCATACTGCATTGCCGTATATGGCCTCACTTTGTGCTATGATGAAAACATTTCTCAGATTCTAGTGGACAATTTAGTCTTAAACTTCTGGGGATACACACCCGATGCAGGGATATCTTGAGGCCAGAATGCTTGGAATCTGTCTCCAATACTTCATCAATTTTGTCTATGTTCCAACTGTCAAATTGCCTCAGTTTGCATCTGTTCCCAAGTAGACATGAAATATCCTCTCGATTCGTTCTAATTAGCTTGTGATTCAGAGTGATTTTAAAACTGCACAAAGGAAGCATTCAAGTCCAGAAATCTTACAACTGGACACATAATCATGAGCCTAGTCTTGCCTTTCTGTGTTAGATTCTGTAGATGACCAATCTGTAAATGGCCATGACTTATCATTGTGAAGATGATGGTTTATTCTTTCATTTTGTTAGAATTAGCCTTTCATAGCACTACAGACAACACCACACCGGAGAAGATGCTATCTAATATTAAGTAAGGGAGTGGTGAAGAGAATCTTTGCTCCTCTGTGGGGTAGAAATTTTACCTCTGTTGGCGACAACTCAGAGCCGCAATGTAAAGGCACCTGTGCTTAACCTGGGATGCAAAAAGAAACTATTGCCCGGTATAAAACAGACACTACACACACTCGCTGGGTATTAATCGGTTCTGCAGAAGAAGGTTTTATTTTCCTCAGGTGAGCCGTGTTTTCCTCAAGCTGCTGTCGAGGTGGAGTTGATCATTATCTCTGGGCCTTTTCTTGAATTGCGCTGTCTCCTTTGTTGGCAGACCATGTGCTCTGTCTTTTTGGTGTTTTAGGAAAAAAGGTCTTTATTATTACCCATATGCAGTGTGGATGTTTAAAAACTTAATGTTGTAGAAATGCAAAAAAGACAATGAGGAACACCTTTAGAGTTCCCAGAAACTCTAAGAATAATTATTTACGTCACGTAGGGCTGTGATATTTGCAAAATTGCTTCCACCACATCAGGCCACACACTCTACTGATAATCTTGTACTCTTCCTAGGGAGACTTGAGTAAATAGTATCTATCCACCGTCTATGGGGCACTCGGAGAAAAGTAAAAGGAGAAGAGAAAAAAGAAAATTTTGTTCAATTTAGTTCGTTGAACCAATGAGATTACTGGAGTTACCTATGGGACCATAGGAAAGGGATTGCTTTTGAGAATGTGTGTGGCTGTTTACAAAAGCTGCATATCTGGAACTCCCTGCCCATCTTCCAGGCAGCTCCAGGGTCTAATTTCTGTTAGTGACTGATCACTGCTTATAAATCTTGCAATCTTTTCTCCTAAGTTTTGTTAGCTTTTTGGGTCTTAATCTTGCTTCTCCCTCCAGGAGAGAATATTACAGTTTGGAAGAAATATCTACACAACACTCCACCCACAGATAGACTGCCAGTTAGAACTCTCTCTCTCTCTCTCTCTCTCTCTCTCTCTCTCTCTCTCTCTCTCTGTGTGTGTGTGTGTGTGTATGCATGTGTGTGCTTGGTCATATGTGTATGGGTGCACATGTATGTGTAGATGTTCAAGAATATGTTTGTGCCTGTATGTGGATACCAGAGATTGACACTGGGTATTCTCAAGGCTCTCTGATTTCATCTGAACCAAGATCTCCCAGAATTAATCACCTTGCTCCAGGGATCCACACCACATCTCCAGAGTGCTGGGATTCAGGTGCTCACCACACCCACCTGGTAAGTACATGGGTGCTGAGGATCAGAGATTGTTTTCTTGTTTGCTCAGCAAACACTTTACTGCTGAATCACCTCTGTAACCCTCGATGAGCCTTCCCCAGCTCTTCTGAGGCTACCAAAGTCCTTAGTATATGGGATCACCCTCATCTTGGTTACTCTCTGAGGACTCCGTTTATGGTTCAGCAAGAGCATGATAATTGCCTTCCTATTTCTATCTCGTTGTTTATCACTGATCCTAAACAACATTTAATTCATTTACACCAATAGTGATGAGGTAACACCTACTTGCATTTTTGCTAGAATACAGAAACTAGAAGCAAACAGGAAAACTTATGAGAGATGAGTGATCTCAGCCAATATATAGTAGATGAAAAGTAGATGGTTTCAAAGAGAGGACAGAAAAGTAAAACTTTGGAGGCCACAAACAGGATGGCCTAAATGCAGATATGTGACATGGGAACACATTTGGCTTCTTGTCCCTGCACAACTAACTTTTCACTATAGAAGCAACAAATATAGAGCTATAATGTGGTTATTCAGGCTTATCTCCAACCAACTGTGTTTGTCTTGTGTTATTAAAGAAAAATTAAACTCATATCTGCTGTCAACTTTGTGACTTTAAGAAACTGCACAGCTGAAGATGGACTTGTTTTTGTAGGCCTGGCTGGAAAGGACAGGATAGTTGTATTATAGTTACTACAAGAGAGACAAACTTGTATTCCTCTTCTAAAATCTATCTGATTGTAAATTCCAGGTCACATTAAAGATCTGAATGCAAAAAGCAAGTCAATAAATCCTTCTATACGAACTGCGGAAGGACATTGTTATAGGCTGTAGGCATGGTTTCCTTAGGGCTAAAAATCAGATGAAAGAAAAAAACATAAATATAATTTTATTAAGACAAAAACCCCTTTCTTTTCTTGTAAAGCACAGGCTAAATAAAAATTCAAAGAAACATATATGATCAATGTGTGTATGTGATCAGGACCCTATTCTAGACCACGTGAAGAAAACAGAACAGGAAAAGACAGTGAGAAAGCAGGCTGAGGGCACGCACAGTCAGTGTTCGAAATATGAATGGTTGAGGAATATATAACATTGCACTCTACCTTAAAAGAAATCAGGAAATTCTACTTAAAACCTTAGCATCATGGGGGTTGCATAGAAAGACTCACTGAACATAGTTTGTGTCTTAAGCTAGCTGGTCGGGATATAGTATTTCCTCTAGTACTGTAGAGTTGTTTATCTAAAGCTTCATATACATATCCACATATGTATACATAGACACTTATATACATAAACGTGTGTTTTGTGTAATCTTGATTTCATTTAATAAATTAGCACACAGTTCCTTGCAGAGCTTATTCATTAATCATAAGCACCTCAGGAATTGTACTGTATGGGCACAAAAAAATTGAATTTGATTCTTTTTTAGAAACTGACAGAAATCAGTGGACAGCCTAATGGGAAATGTAAAAGCGGAGACCTGCTGTGCCATAATTGCCTGTCATTTAGCCTCTCTCCATCTTGTCAGTGGAAGGAGATAGGCAATAAAGACTCTTCAGAACTGCCTCTTGCCTTCCAATCCCACACACACGGGCAGCATTTCTGACAGGGTGGAGGAAAAAGCCTGTGAGATGCTGATCAGGAATCTTTGAGATAGAGCTCTGTTGTCAAGCAAGTTGGCAATTACTTATCTTTCTAATACACTGTCCTTTTAGGAGTGCTGATGTGGGGACTGGGGTGGGGAAGGGACAGAAGCACCTGTTCAGTGGGAAGAGAACCAAGTTCAAGGATTTAAGCATCCTAGGCATGTTCCTTTCTGTTGGGTCACGTTTGGTTTTAGGGCCATGGGTGTCATTTATTGGACAGATGGTGATTTGACTCCTTTGTGTAGCCAAAGACAATGAGAGCAGGGAAAAGGATAGGAGACTTTCCATCCTCTGCTTCCTTGCCTCTTTTTTGGGGAGCATGTTTGGGTCAAGGTGATCTGATGCTTTGGTTGGTAGAAAACCAAAGCCAGCTGTCTGCATCTGGTTCCCATCTAGCTTTCCGGATGTTTTTGAGATCAGCCGAGGCTCACAAGCAGCCTGGTGCTTTCCTTTGTGAGTCCAGTTAGCAGCTCCAGCTGGGTCCTTTATTTTCCACCTCAAGCAGCTGTGCACCAAATAACCCTGTGTTCTTGGGCACTCTACTAACCCAGCCTGGGCTTCAGCTTTGAAAAGAAGTCGTATAAGAGTACTTGTGGAGCTTCTTCTGCTCATACGCTTCCTTGGAAATGTATAATTGTGATGCTTCAGAGCCCCTTGGGCCTCACTAGAGTGAAAACTGAGTAGAAGTATCCCAACAGCATATAGCTTAACACAGCACCCTGAGCTGCATGGGAGTCCTCGAGGACCTAGTCTGCACTCAGTGCTAGGGAATAGCAGTGCAGACACAAAAGTTCTTTCCTGGCTAAAGGTTAAAGTTTAGTGGGAGGTGACAGTCAATAGACAAAGCTATTTACAATCAGGTTAACAAGTACATAGGAAAATTTAAAATCAGTCCACATAGAAAAAGGATATCAGCAAGGGATATCGTTCACGAAGTCTGTTTAGATTTTATTTGGGCAGAAACTTACATAAGGTGAGGAAGAGACATTCTCGGAGAAAAAGTATTTTAGGTAAACCATGCACGCAGCAACCCTGAGCCAGGACTGCACCTGGCATTTACATAGAACACCGTGGTGGCAGAAGGAGCAGAAGCAATAGCCAGGCATGAACTGAGCAAGAAGAAAATGGTACAGATTCTGAATTTCAGCCAGACTAAAAAAAGGAATGGGAAAAAAGAATTGATGGCATCTGATTAAGTCTTAGAGAAAGGATTCCTCTGTTAGAAAAGGGGAGGGGGTAGGAGAGAGTGAAGCCCTTTGGAGGCTGTAAAATAAATGGTCTATGAAACTGGCCGTGGTGGTTTGCACAAAGTTCTGTCATAAATTTTGGAAAATCCCAGGGAAGAGCTCAGATTGGCTCAGCCATGGCCAGAATGGAAGGAATTCACAACCCCTCCCAGAGACACAGAATGGAGGAAACAGTGCTCTTTGTGGCTGGATCCAAAAGTGGACAAGGACTATAGTATCATAGGAGTAAAATATGCCCACTCTGAGACAAAATATAAATAAACCTACAGATGAACAAAAATCCACCATGGGAACAAGGCATAGAAAAAAGTTGTGAAAACTGAAAGAGTCATGCTCAAAATTGATTGCTCACCTAATCATCATAGCATCTGAACAAGAAACCCAGGGTGATTATAAATTCATATTTCTTCCTCTATCAATGGATAAGCCCTGATTGCTTCTTATGTTATACTTCTGATTGAGGGATGGAGGGCTCTCTTCACACCAAAGCAGAGAGAGTCAATAGTGTCACACTGCATTTATTATTATTTTTTAAAAGCACAGGTGATTTTTTTCCACCCAAAGAGAAGCAGAGTTAAGGTGTCTTGGAAATATTGGGAGTTCTCGGTTTCTTCTATGTTGATGTTCTGCATTTATTATTACGTTGTCTTGTTTCTTGCTTACAAAGAACGTGTTAGTTAAAGGACTATTTCCAAAATGTGTTTCTTAAAATCTTGTTGGTAAGTTCTGAAGACACCATGAACTTGGCTCAAACACATGGCTAAATCAAGCTGATACTGACCTGGAAGTTTCTTTTCCAATGGTTAGCTTTCATAATGTCAGAAGCTGCAACACAGGCTGTTGGGAAATTTTACCAAGTGTCCCACTGAGCCATGACCCCTGTGAGCTACAACAGTAATGACTGACCTGGAAACATTTGCTGACTGGTGCAATAGTGGCATTTACATTCTAGGGATAACAGAGAGCTTTCTGGTGGATGTAAGGCCTCTTGCATAGGAGGGAGCTCATACTAAAAACTACTAACCTGGCCAAGAACCTATGACTGGGGAGGTCAAATGCCCTAAGGAAGAACCTACTACTGTTGTTTTTACAAGTGCACATAACATCAAACTGCCTTCTAAATACTTATCTTTAAACCCACAGAGTAATACAGTTCTCATCCATTATCAGAGATGCGTCTTAGTAGTGGATGACAATTAAGACAGACTCACAACTAATCAAAGTGCAGAAAATATGTGACTATGGGATACTAAGTATGAAATGGGTCATCTACACGTCACCTTGTTGTGTGATAAGATTTTATCTGGGAGGATATAATACACATATCTACTCACCCCGGATAGGGACTCCACAAAAGATCAAAGTATGGTTACTACTAACGTCCAACTTGGTGAACTAATGAGTGTCATTGGGGTTACTTACAGGATCAGAAGTGACTCAAAGGCAGCTACATTACCAAAGCCTACTCCAGCGTTGGCAGTAGTTCACAAAAGCTGGAAACCTGAAGCAGAGTGTATAACCTGCAGGTAGCTCAGATTATAGAGCGTCTTTAGTGACTCAGTTGATCTAACCATCTTCCAGGGAACTTGGCTGTTTTCTGCTTCTTTCATGCAACTGGCCTGGTCTGAGAGTCTTCTTTGCAGGCTTGACTTCTCTGAGAATGATTCTAAGTCATCTTTATTCCTTACTCGAGCAGGGAGGGTCCTAGTGTACCTGCCAAGTTTTAGGGACTTCCTGAAGTTATTTTGATTTGTTTACCTTTTGTCTTGAGTAGTTTTTCAGGGAGAGGGAGTGTTTCAGTCTCAGAGGAAACTGCTACTGGCAGGATTGTTGTGAAATAGTGTCTTTTGGACGTGAGAAGACCATTGTACTCATGTGGTCACAGCATCTGTGGTTGCAAGAGACCTGCCTAGGATCAATTCAATCAATCATCCAGCATATGTGAATAAAAAGCTCACGAGACCCTACATTTAGTTAAAATCTGTTGGCAATTGATGGCTGCTGGGTAAAAGGGTATCAGTTTTCTTCCTGGGTAGAGTCCTTGGGAGGTTGGCCAAGCTCCAGTGGATGACCGTATACCCACATGCATATGGGCAGCATCAACTGGACTCAGTAGGTCATAAAAAATGCAAAGATGAGTATTTAGTGTTGGAGGTAGATATTAGGGTTGTGTCTTAGAGAAGGTGGAAGGAGAGCATGGGTGGACATGATCAAATACATTGCATACTGTATATAATTCTCTAAGAATAGATAAATAAATTAAGATTGTAAAATGTAGCAATAAGAAAATAAATAACCCAATTAAAAAAATCAAGTGTCATGCTCAGCTAAAAAGATGTACACTTGGTAAATAAGCTCATGAAAATATAATATTTATAGAATGGTATTACAGGTATGCAAATTAAAACCACAATGAGATGATACTACATTCCTGTTAGAGGTGGGAAAATTCAGAGCAATGACAATGACAAATGCTGATGAAGACATAGAGCAATAGGAACTTTCTCTGCTGGAGAAAATGCAAAATGCTATCATGTGACAGCTTCCTACAAAGTTAAGCTTACTCCGATGTGACGCAACAGTCGTGATTCGATTCTTAGTCTGTACCTAAATAAATTAAAACCTTATGTCCATGCAAAAACCTATGCCAAGATGTTTGTAGACATGTTATCTGAGTGCTAGCAGCCAATCTCCATAGGCTACATAGTGTATGACTCTAACTGTAGAAAATTCTGGAAAGGGTACTCTGCTTCAGGAAAAGACTGCAATCCTCAAACATGATTCATGACCTAGACTAGATTTTGACTTGTAAATGAGTTGAGTTCTAAGACTCAAAGGTGTAAAACATAGCTTGTTTGGAAGAATGTCATCTTACTTATATTTAGATTCGAAACACCTGCATTTGGAGAAGGATCAACAAACAGCAGGTGCGCCCCTGTTTTCTGAAAACAAAATGCTAACTGAGCTGGCGTTCATTAGATACCTCTGCAGATCTTCACCTCTGCACCTGCTACGACTGACGGCAACGCTCTGTCACCAAAATATGCTCTGTCACTCACCAGCATACCATTTCAAAGACGCTCTCGATGATCTTTCAGACACACAATGTCCCTCAGTTGATATTCCTTGAATCCAAGTAAATTCGAATCTAGTCATTGAGATAAAATGAAGAGAAGGAAACAGGATTCACTACACTTCGTCTGTTTTCACGGGATGCTGGCCTTCAAGGCAGGCAGATTGATGGCAAATTCTGTAAGTAGAAAAAGAACTATTGCTTAAGCCTATAGTTCACCAACATTTTTACACTCAGGAAACAGCAACTGGTAGAGTATCTTTACATGTTGCAGTTGGAGGTTTTCGGCAAAGTCCCTCTCCTCACATACAGTCCTCATATCTGTTTGTATACTAGAATTACCTAAAAAGCCTGTTACATTTTGTGTTGTGTTTTATGACAACAGCAGAAAGACAATGTATAGCAGGCACAACAGTGCATATTTGCTCTATTTTAAATAATGCCCAGCTAAAACTCTCATCTTTCTTCTCAACCAGGGTTGAGCAGTCACAATCAGCCAAAGAGGCATCGTTCCTTGGACTTAAAGCTCATTGTTTTTGTCTTAGTGGTAAAAGTTAGAACCTTATACAGTATCTAATGGGATGGAGCCACTGCCTGGCCATTACTGGTGATGTAGCTGGGCTTCCCTTTTGTTCATATTTTGGTTTTGATGTTTTTTTATTGATTTTTTCTTTTCTTTTTCCACTATGTAGCTCAAGATGCACCTGCCCCAATCCCAATCCTCTGACCCTGCATACCTTGCAGGGGAACTGACTATAATGTAATTAAACATTTTTTTCCTTTGAGTCACCTATACTGCTCCTGTTTTGGTAAAGATAATATTTCAATTTATTTATCAATTTTGATGGAAAGAGAAGAATTACAGATACATATGAGATTTTACTTTGTGACATCCAGCAAAATTGAAAAAAAAAAGATAAGCTTCAGAAGCAAGTAGGGCTTTCTTCCAAGAAATGTTATCAGCCAGGAGTTATGTTTGATCCTGAGTTTTAGAACATCAGATGTGGCAGAAAGGCTGTGAAAATTTGAGTTTTCAAAAAGCTTATTTTGCCAGTAAAATCTGAGGATAAAGTTTTTGGGTTTTTTTTTTGTGGTGTGTGTGTGTGTGTGTGTGTGTGTGTGTGTGTGTGTGTGTGTATGCATGTGTTTTCAAGAGATCAAATTTAGAATTCAGTTCCTAAGAGGATTTTTTTCTTAATACCAGTGGAATATTATAAAGTAGAGAAAAATACCCAAGTGGCTCCTTTATCAAAGCCGTCAACCCTGCAGCTTTGCAATAAGGGAACTAGGGAGAAACTGAGGGCTTCCCCCCTCAACCCCCTAACTTGCAGGTTCCTGATGCACTCCCAGGAGGGAAAAAAGCTAAACTACAAACTCACAGAGCTGATGTCCTGTAACAAAGTGGTGACACACTGATCAGCTTATTTCTTTACTGCAAACCTATTTTTATTGATAAGCTATCTTATGATTTGTAGTTGTCCAAAGTGTAGGTGCCAGGAGCTCAGTACATGGTTAAAGCTGCTAAACTCCACACACGAAATGAGAAACCATATTTCTATAAACCATTTTCCCAATTCCTTTTTTAGTTTCATAATTTCCCTCTCATATTAATGAGAAAGGAAAACAGATAGATAGAATAACATTGCATGCTTGAACAACTGATGAAAATGAAATCATTGCTAATTAGTTTACCCCTCTGTCTTCATTTTGCTTAAATGCAATTGTAATTAAATATTTTTGTCTGTGAAAAGCTTCATCCATAATTATGCCTCTAATATCCCTAAGTAGGTTGCTTTTTAATGAAACAGCCAGATATTTGCCCTCTTCCATAATACGGTGAATTTGAATTTTACCTTAATATTCATAAATCTCTCTTCCAACATACTTTTATTAATTATTTGGGAGTTTCATAAAATGCACCCCAATCTCATTTGCTTCCTATTACTCCCAGGTCCACACTCCCACCCTTGTGCCCTCCCCCTAGAAATACAATACACCAAGTCCAATTTGTGTTGCCCATGTACTCACTGGAGCTTGGTCTGACGTCCAGTGGCCAGCCCCTTAAAGATAAGTGAGTCCTTTCTGCCTGCCCTCGCTGGAATCTGTCAACTGTGAAGAGCCACACTCCAGCACCCTTACCACAGTTTTTAAGGACTCTCTTCAATAGCTGCCTGTCTGGACTGCTTATTTCTCTTTTTTTTTTGTCTCTTTTTTGGGGGAGGGGAGAGTTGTTGCAGAAGCCCTCAGTGTCTTCTGTTCTTAATTATGAGCCTATAGTCATCACTACCACTACAAAAGAAGCTTCCTTGCTTGTAACAGTTGGTGGGCAGCACAAGTCACGGACCTCCACGTACATGGACCATGGTCATCTACATGGCCTCTGGCAGCATCGCAGTCCGTAGGTATCAACACTGCCTCAGAGGGCAACACAGACCACAGAGGTCATTCGAGGAGGCTTAATTGGGAAACTGAATCTTTCTTTACATTGGCTATCCTTTCGTTGTGCAGAGTCAGGATGATCATGGGGTTGGGCAGTATGTTAATGGGTAGAATCTGTGCAAGTTCCAGGCTGGCGTACTCCATTCTGCAAGCCCTACTCAGCAACGATGTGATCCTCTGTCTGTTGCAGCCATGCTCCCATACCTGTTGCTGCTACCACATATCTATTTCTGCCTCTACCTCACACACACTGCTCCATTCTGTCAACTTTCCCATCTCTCTATTGAACATTCATTTATTTACGTTGCATTGCAAACTGCTGTGTCACAGAGTATGTATATATGTATATATATGTATATGTGTGTGTGAGTGTGAGTATTTATACACACACACACACATTTGCCCAAACCACTTTACATGCAAGTACTTACTGCCTTGATCCTGCTCTGGTTCAAGGTTTCTGAAGCACCATAAATACTAGACTTTGGCTAAGACTCCTTTCTGATATCCTGCTGTTGCCAAGAATCAGGGTGGTCTCGTGGCTGGGCCTTGAGTGGGAGGAGGCAGGATTGATGTGAGCTCTAGGACACAGCACACCTTCCTACCCCAGCGCTGGCCAACCTGATAACTCGCTGGACCCAACTATTATGCTTGCAGGCTCTTGGGCAGCACTGTGGCTCCAAGCACTCTGCTCCCCAACAGGGGAGACAGAGCAGCTCCAGCAGCTGAGTCTCCATGGCTGGGCCTGAGGGCTGATTGGTACCAGTGGTCCAGCAGTGCAAAACACACCTGGTGATGGCCCAAGCCTCCAGGCAGGCAACGACAGGCTCCTTTGTCCGATGCGATTTCACTCCGATACCTGTCACGGCTGCTACATCGCTAGTTCCGCATCTCTCAACACCCGTGGCTGCATTCTGCCATCTATTTTATCAGTTCCATGAAAGCACTTTTCAAACGCATCTTCGCTTAAGAGCTGTCTTTTCTTAGATGTTCCAGAGATACTGCACTCTCCGTGGGCTCATCTTCCTCTGCCTCATTGCCCCTCCATGGGTTTTTCAGACTTCTTGGATGGGCTTTACTGCCTCTCAGGTGCTGGTGGCCCCCCCCCCATCTTGAACCTACTCCTCTCATAATTCTATGTATCTAGTCAGTGATGGACAGCTAGAAATTATGCACTGCTTACATCTGTAGTTTTCTCCTTCATTTCAATTATGCCTACCATTCTTATTTTACTACAATGACTGCAAATTATAAGTGTGGATTTCTAGCATCCTTAAATTACATATAACAGCCTCAGATGTAACAGTTCAATTATCCTGGAAGCCTGATATTGAAGTCATAATAGATGATATAAAAATCCTCTGATTGTATCAGTTATCTATTGCTGCAAAACAAACTGCCACCGATAGAATGATGCAATGTAGCCATTTTTACTAGGATTGTGGGTGCTGTGGTTAGCAATTTGGGTACTGAGGGTGGGGCTGGTTTGTGTCTGTGTCAGGATATCTACAACTCGAACTATAAAGTCTGGAGCAATGATTAGCTGGCTTGGGGCTGGAGCCATCTGGAGGTATCCTAATGAGGAATCTCAAAGTCCAAGGTCAGTGCTGGCCAGTGGGTGGCCTCATGTGTATGTCATGTCCATGAGGGTTCTCTCATTTGACAAGTTGAGGTCTAGATTTCAATGGGAGCATGCAATAGAACCTTTGGGGGCTGTGCCTTATACAACATATAGTGGCCCTGCTGTTATAGTGACCCAGCCCACCCAGTGTGAAGAACACAAAACCTAACTCCTATGCTTGCTGGAGTGGCTTGTGAAGGCAGGTATTGTTGTGGCCAGTTTTGAAAAATGCATATTCTTCCTACTTATAACTCATTCTAATTATTTGTCTAATTATTATTGTTGTTGTCATTGAAATAAGAATTTGTCAAACTTGGAGAATCCTAGTTTGTTTTGTAGGCGGTCTTTGCAAGTAGTGAGGGAATCATTGGGTTAGTTTTAGAAACCCAAAGTACTAGGAATACATATGGGTTTTAGGATATAAATTGCAGTTTTGTTTTAGAGGTTTTGAAAATAATGTGTTTCTTGGAAGAAGCCCTAATAACACTGTCTTCAAAAGAGGTTGGGTGTCTGTGTAAGAGATCAATCAGACATGAACAATGAGGCCAATCCAAGCTAGTCAATTGTTCATTAGTGTGAAGAATAAAGTGTACCTGGCTAGATCCATGTTCTGGATTCTGTATGAACTTGGATAAATGCCTTAAAATCTTTGAATCTTGGTTTCCACATGCATTAAAGATAAATAACTGTAGGTTATTGTGTTATTAGTTATGAGATTCAAACCATATAATCTGTAGGAATATGTTTGGAAAGCTGTGGACTATCATACAGGATAGTCTGGAATTTATGACTGTATTTCTTACAGTTTTTCAGGAGTTTCAGTGGTAGAACAGGGTTGACAAGGAGACTTTTCTTTGTCTTACCCAGTCCCACTAGACCAGTTTCTCTCTGCCTACCGGTCCCCACAGTCACTTATAAGATAACCACTCAGTTGCTTAATATTAATTGTAATTGTTTGCCCAGTGGCTTAGGCATATTACTTGACTAGCTCTCACAATTAAATTAGCCCATTTCTACTAATCTGTACATAGCAACTTGGGCATGGCTTACTAGTGATGTCCTTGCGTGTTACTCCTTTGGTGGCTACATGGCATCTCTCTGACTCTGCCTTCTCTCTCTCCCTATTTTGGTTTGGATTTCCCGCTTGGCTTTATTCTGCCTAACCATTTGCCAAAACAGCTTTATTCATCAACCAATGAGAGAAACACATATTCACAGCACACAGAAGGACATACTACATCAGGCTGTTCAGTGGGCAATGAATTGAGCAGAGGTAAAATGCTTAGGCTGTGATAAAGACTACAAATAAGATGTTTTCCTTCCTATAGGTTTGTTCTTGGAGCTGGAATTCAGCCACTGCACACTGACTTTTATCCCTTGAACACCCCGCTGTGTTTATGTATGTGTTTTTCTCCTTTCATCCTCCTTCTTCCTCCTCTGTCTATCACCACTGCCACAATCAGCGTTCTCATAACCATCACCTTTTGAAACAGGGTTTTGATCTGCACTCTAGGATGCTGTTTTTAAACTCCCAGTGTCTCAGCCTCCTGAACAGTGTGATTCAGATGCACACCACCATGTGCTGCTTTAGTTCTTTGATGAATTCCACACTTGTGCATACCTCTTCATGAGAAACTTGATAATAAGTTCAGTCCAGTCTTTGTGAGACTTCTATAAAGTTCAGCATTTCCAATTTTTTATATGGAATTTGATATTTAAGCTATTCTTTGTGTCAATAATGGCCCTCTCTCAGAAATGCTAGCCTTCTGCTATGCCAGTCCCCTCAGCATGTACAGTCATGAACATCCAGTCAGATAAAACCTGTTATAAACCAGCACTCTTCAGGGTTTTGTGTTTGGCTTCCAATTCATGTGCTGTCTTACAGGTCCTGAAGTTGAGCATGGAAGATTAGTGTGAATAAAATAAACATATGGGCTTAGATATCAAGTGACCAAACTTGCACTCATGTGAGACTGATAGGACATATCTATTCAAGGGGACCCTCAACCATCATACTAATTTACAAGTCAAAGGGGGGGGATCAGAGAAGCACCGTGGGTTGGAAGGCAGGACCATCTTTGAGTAGATATTTGATATATGGTTACTCGAAGTGTGCTTACTGGACTGCCAGCATCTTCTGGGGGCTTGTTAGAAGTGCAGAACACTTCCCAAAAGATCACGAGGTACCAGTCAGCTCTCTGAGATCTCAAAGAGAAAGACACACAGGGCCAGATGATCTCATCTACATTAGTGGGGTATGTTCGTCTCCTGACTCGGGCTTCAAAAATTTAGGTTCTTTCACCTCCAAAACGCCTTCACTAATAGCACCTTCCTGCATTCCCAGATTTTTGACTTGAATTCAGAGACATAGGATCAGTTCCCCTGGTTACAAAGTCACTTGACTTATATGGAGCCATGATCTCAGCTTCCCAGGGTCTCCAGCCTGTAGGTAGCCTGTCTTAGGACTTCTCAGCTGTCATAAACATGTGACCTATCTTATATTCGATATGAAAATTCAGAATCCTGGGCCTCATTGCTGAAGACTTAGAGAATTATCATCTGCATTTCACCAAGACAAATTCTTAGGTATGTAGAGTAGCATTTGAGAAGCAATATTATATAGTAATTCTCAAATCAAATTAAAATTCTTCATGTAATATAAGAATTCAGTTGCTCTTATTTTGCCCACTTTGGTTAGGATCTCTATGAATACGACCAGGAAAGACTTGAAAAGAGAGTTTGTTCTCAGCATTCACAGGCTCATGGCCACTTGGTGTCTCTTGCAAAGAACTGCTCTCTGAAGCAGCTGTAGTTTCTAATTTTCGTGCGAGACAGGGTCTCACCACGTAGAACAGGTTTGCTTTAGGTTGGCAGTCCTCTGAAGCCATATCCTAAGTATTGGCTGTCAGGACGCCTGATTTTCTTTGAAAAAAGAAAATCTTTGAAAAAAATACTGCCTTTAGTCTTGTCTTTATGGCAAGATGATTGTGCTTTCTTCCAGTTTGCAATGACAACAAGAGAATTAGCGAGAAAATGACCTGAACACAGAATTTTCTACTTTTAACACTTCTCTGAATTATTTCTGTTGTCAGCTTTCATTTGGAGTAAAAAATTTTTAGAGTTATTCACATATACAAAGACTTTTCCCTAGTAGCAATTGAATTTAATTTTAAAAAGTAACTTGGCATGCATATTTCATTAGTTTTACGCAGCATTTAAAGAGCTTGCATAATTTCATAAATTAAGCAACTAGCATAAGACAAGTTTGGGAACAAACACAACTGGCTCTTAACAAGGTGTCGTAGCTTGCACCTGGAATGTCCCCTAAAAGACCTATGTGTTAGAGTAGTTGTTCTCAACCTGTGGGTGGTCGTCCTTTGGGAGTCAAATGACCCTTTTTGGCTAAGATCATTGAAAAACACAAATATTTACATTATGATTCATAACAATAAAAAATTTAAGTTATGAAATAGCAATAAAAATAATTTTATGGTTGGGGTCAGCACAACAGGAGGAACTCTGTTACAGAGTCGCAGCATCAAGAAGATTGAGAACCACTGTGTTAGAGCCTTTGTGCTTAGCTTGGTGCAACTGGGAGGCGGTGGCACCTTTAAGAAGTGAGCCCCAGGCTCACTTTCAGGTGCTAGAGGTTCTGTGTTTGAATGGAGCCCTGGCACTGACTGGTTTCATTTCGCCATATGTGCCTGCCATGATGTACAAGCGCTAATCAATAATCGAATGAAGCCTCTAAAATCAAGAGCCAAGTAAACCTTTTCTCTTTATGAGTTGATTGTCTTTGGTATTTGTTGTGATAGTAGAAGGCCTACTAATGTATGGACAGAACTCAATTCTTGGGAACACAAAGCCACTTTTTCTCCATTTGTTCATGTAGATTCAGGAAGAGCAGGTATCCATATAGTTAGTTCCCTAGGCTAGGGAGACTCAATGTGTTTACTTTCATCCGTGAACTGACTCTAATGGCAAGGATTATCAGAAAAATATCCCTGCTATGTAAGGACACAGTTGCCTGTTCACATATTATGTTCTAATGGGCTAATGGTTTCGGTCATTAGCTCTCGGAAAACACAAGGCTTCAAGTTTCTATTCTCCTCATTTGCTGGTTATAGGAAAATATACTTTTCAGCTTATGAAAAACTAACCTTCAGCTAGAAGTGCGAGGGATAGGGAGAGACGCCGCGGAGGGACGAGTCTTTCAGGTGTTGCTCAGATGCAAGGGCTCCTAGAATTTGGATGAATGCAGCTATCTAGTTTTCAGATGTAATGTGTTACCCAAGCAAAATCGAGGCACAATTCTAAATTCATCCCCAAGTCTCTTTGCAAACAAAACACTTTGCATGTGTCCTTTGTGTACTGTCCAAATCAACAATGACGCCTCTGCCAGTTGCTGCGGGTTAAGCTATTATGCGAGCAAATGAAAGAGTGACAGAAATAGAAACTCCAATTAAAAGATAATGCTACACCAGATCATGCTTTCTCCACATTTGCTCTGCACACATATGCTCTGTGACACCCTAAGAACACTAGCTGAGGACGCACAGCACATTTTAAGGTGGATGCATCTCTTCTCACTCTCTGCAATGCATTGAAGCAACAGCTCATCTTCCTCCCTGGGCTCTCATAAGATTCAATATAATGAAGCATGTAACTATACTACGGGGAATGGGGATATTTGTTTAAATAAACATGCATCCTGCAAATCGACGCATACCCGTGGAAATTTTAGACACTGCATATCAAATATTGATGGCAAACTCTTTTATTAGGAACTTAAGCTGCTCACCAGTTGAAGATGCTTTCCCAATGTGTGTTAGCAAATATTTGTAAACTTTAATTTTGTAGCTATACATTTGTCTACCATAAATTTGCAACCACTGAGTAAAAGAACTATAAATTAACTTGTGAAAATACAAATGTATTCATTTGCATGCAGCCTAACCCCTTAGTATGTTTTAAAAAATTGTCATGAATGGGCTAGCAAGACGGTAGGTAAGGACTTGCCTCATCTCAGGTAAGAGTCATTATTTGAGTTTGGTCCCCAGGACCTACGTGGTAGGAGAACTGACCCCTGCATGTTTTCCTCTGACCTCCACACTCAGTTCTACTCCCTGTCCCAAAATAAACAAGTAAATGTAATTTAAACAATGTTACGGACATTTTCATATGCAAAACTGCATAATTCAGACTGAGATGGAATTGCAGACACCCTGAAAAAAATCCTTGTTCAATTTTGTAATAGTAAACTCAAGGATAATTATGTGGAATAAAAGATCTCATACTTGGAAGAGAAATACATTTTATTTCAGTGAAAACATCTTTTTTTATTGTCTCACTATAAAATGCTAAAATACACAAATGTAAAAACCAGAGACTATAGAAAAATTTACAGACTGAAATCAAGCTGTAATCCTACTATGAAGAAATGGTTCCTTTTTATCATATTGATGTTTATCATTCCAGATTTTATTATAGTGCTGGGTTTAAACCTGGGCCTCATGTATACAAATCTGCCTTCTGAAACTGAGTGACACTCCTAGTCCCTAGGTTTCTTTTCATGAACATATTGTCATCTACACATTTCATCTACGATGATTTACACACAAAATATTTGTTTAATTTTTAAATTTAGCAGCATAATAGGAACATATTGTTTTGCTAATAAATTTATATATCTGGACCTTCATTTGAAATTAATACACAGACTGTATTGACTTGCTCAATGTGTCATTTACCTTTTGACATCTTGATTGTTACTCAAAGTAAATTCAAAAGCTAATTATTCTGGAATGTTTTGTCTCCAAAAATGTTTTGGAATTTTCACTCTTTAAAACTACAAAGAAGCACTTAAAATTTAGCTTTGCTATCCCTTTAGCTCTGGGTCATGATTTATTTTCACATTTGGGAATCCCCCCTTATATACGTGTGGGAAATTAAGTCAGCTTATCTTTGAAGAATTAGACCACATGTTCTAGTCCTATTCAAAATTGTTTTCTTTCTTACAAAGAGTATTCTAGCACCAGCCATGGACTTCTTTCCTAAAGGAAGTATGTGTTAGCATGTCCCCCTCGAGTATGTCCCCCTCCAGTATGTCTGCCTCCAGTATGTCCCTCCATTATGTTCCCCCAAGTATGTCTCCCCCAGTATGTTCCCTCCAGTATGTTCCCCTCCAGTGTGCCTCCCTCCAGTATGAGTCTTCTTGTTACAGGATATTGGAATGGAAACTTTCAATAATAACAAAAGTACAATGGGAAGGAATCTCCTAATTGAGGTGCTAGGTCACTGTAGATGGCATTTACTAAGAAAATACATTTTAAATTTTTGAGGGGTACCTCGCATGAGAGCTACAGAGTGCAGGTACAATGGTGCTTTTAAAGTAAGCAGTACTGCCAAGAGACTTGGAGCCATCACCTGCTTCCTCATTTCAAGACTGGTTCCAAAGGGGGAAGTGATCAGAGGTGCCTCTCAGAAGCTCAAGATGTGTCCCCCTAAGTCAAGAGACCCACAGGACCTTGAGGGCAGGGAAGAGCTCTTCCGTCTATAGCGGGATCAGCAAGTAGTTGCTCTGTGACCTTGGAGTCAGCCCCCAGGGAAAGACACTGCCTCAAAGGGGTGATAAGGCTCCCAACAGCATCTGAGCCATGCATGGAGACAGTCACCACCCAAATATAAGCATGGTCTTAATTCCAAGACTCAAGTCTGAAACAACCTACGCAATGTATTCCCAAAAAGATAGGATGGGCAATTGTTCACCTGGAACTGGCGAGTCCTGACAGGTGATGGAAGTATACGGCATGAAGTGATGTGGTTTGTCTTTGCGCTGCGTGGGTGGCACCCAGGATGGGGTAGCCCTTCCAATCAACAGGTAGAGATTATGGAAGTTACGTGGAGAAAAATGAAGAAAACCTACATCACTGTCATATCTGCTCCCTCAATCTGACAAACAATGGTATATTTAGTTAAAGGATAGGGTGTATTATTCATTTATGCTTGGATTTGTCATTTATACCAAGGACAGGATATTCTAATGTCCAACATGAGGATTTGTGTGCTGTGCCCTAATGCTTCCTACTGAAGAATTCATTGGTTTTATCCAAAATTTCACATGGAGATATGGAATTTACTTTGAATGGGAAAATGTTTAAAGAAAAAAATTATGTCTTGAGTATGTCTCTTGAATGACACATGTCTAAGAGTTAAGATGTAGGCTGCTTGCCTCTTAGCAGTTTCCAAAGGAAAGCTTTGGCATTGAGCTGCAGACATTCCCAGTAACAATAGTAATTCTTGTGATGTCCTTGAGCCCTCTGGCTTCTCCAACGCTTCCTCCCACTCTTCAGCAGGGTTCCCCAAGCTTGGGCTAATGTTTGGCTGTGGGTCTCTGTATCTGTTTTTATCAGTTGCTGGATGAATGCTCTCTGACGACAACTGGGGTAGTCATGAATCTGATCATAGGGAATGGCCAGTTCAGGCTATGTGTCCACTACTGCTAGGCATCTTAGCTGGGGTCAACCTCGTAGATTCATGTGAGTTTTCCTTGCATCGGGTTTCTACCTGACCCTGAAATGGCCCTCAGTTTTCCAGGCATCTCTTTCAGTAATGTCCCCCCATTCACTCCCAACCCAATCCCTCAAGTTCCCACCCCCACCTACCCCATGTCCTTCCAGGAGGTTTCTTCTTTTTCTTTTTTCCAGGGAGATCCTTGAGTTTCCTCCTTGGGCACTCCTTGTTACCTAACCTCTCTGATTCTGTGAGTTGTAGCATGGTTATACTTTACTTTGCAGTTAATATCTACTTATGAGTGAGACATACCATGTTTGTCTTTCTGTGTCTGGGTTACCTCACTCAGGATGATTTTTTTCTAGTTCCATCCACTTGCCTTCAAATTTCCCTATGTCATTGTTTTTGACAGCTGAGTAATACTCTATTGCTTAGATGTACCACATTTTCTTTATATCTTCATCATTGAGGAGACTCTAGGTTGTTTCCAGGCTCTGGCTATTATGAATGAAGGTGCTATGAACATAGTGGAGCAAGTATCCTTGTGGTATGATTGAGCACCCTTTGGGTATATGTCAAATAGTGGTATAGCTGGAACTTGATGTAGATTGATGCCCACATTTCTGAGAAACTGCCATATTAATTTTCAAAGTGGCTGGACAAGTTTGTACTCCCACAAGCAGTGGAGGAGTGTTCCCCTTGCTCTGTATCCTCTCCATCATAAGCTGTCATTTTTGTTTTTGATCTTAGCCATTCTGACAGGTGTAAGATGGAATCTCAGAGTCATTTTAATTTGCATTTCCCTGATGGCTAAGGATGTTGAACAATTCTTTAAGTGTTTCTCTGCCATTTGAGAGTCTTCTGTTGAGAACCTGGCTCATAGGAATGCACAGAATCTGAACCAACAACCAGGGAGCCTGTATGGGACCTATGTAGGCTCTCGGCATATATATGACAGTGTGTATCTTGGTCTAGTTGTGGGACTCATAAAAATGGGAACAGGGGCTGTCCCTGATGCTTGAATGGCTCTTGGAAACCTGTTGCCTTGCACAACCTTGACTTAAGGGAAGGTGCTTAGCCTTACCACAATATGATATGTCATGTTTTGTTGATACCTACGGGAGGCCTGCCCCTTTCTGAGAAGAAACAGAGGAGGAGTGGATAGGAGGGCAGAGGGGAGGTGGGAGGAGGGAATGAGAGGATAGAAGGGAGGGGAACCTGTGTTCAGAATGTAAAATTTAAAAAAAAAATCAATAGTAATAATTGTGTGTGTGTGTGTGTGTGTGTGTGTGAATGCATTTTGAGCCTCCATGTGTCATTTAAATACTCATAAAGGCAATTGTAGAGCTTTCTCAAAAAAGCTAGAATGCCAGGTATATCCCACTCGGATATTTATTGTGAGGTGTAAATATGACAGGGATAAAAGAAATAATGCTTTTTGATGCAGAACAATTCAGACATGCTTGCTACTTATTTTTGCATCACATTCATTAAGTTATTTTGCAGAGAGACTGCTTCCCCACACACAAAGAAATTGATAAATTGAGCCAAGCAAGGAAGGGAAAAACAAGTCATAAGATTGAGGGAAGAAAAGAAGCTGATGGTGGTCTGGGAGCGGTGGAGCTTGGTGTCACAATTTTTACATAGTTACTTGGAAGCAGTGGAGAGAGGTTCACCAGGCCACTAGTGGTGACAAAAATAACAATTGTTATTGTTCCACAATTCTCTAGAAAGCCTTGAGGCTTTGTCTTGGATCAAGCAGTGATAACATCTTTATGGAACATTAGCCATCATTTGTCCTTCATCACCTCTTTCTTAATTGTCATACCTCTTGACAATTTTCAAAATGTGTGTATGTATGAAGTATACACACACACATATGTATGCACACACATAATTCTCTATATACATATAAAATAAGAAGACATATAGAATGTATATCATGTAAGGATATACACAAATATACACATATGCTTATACCACGTATAATATATACATTATATGATATATTTATATGTGTGCATATATATCTCTATCTTTAATATTATATATATATATATCCTTATCTCTCCCTTGCTTTTGTCCACTCCAGGACAACTTCAATATGTGTGCTTTGAAGAAGTTTAGCCTAAAGTTTGGTTTACTTACAGAGATTTTCAAGCATGTGTGTGTGTGTGTGTGTGTGTGTGTGTGTGTGTATGAAATGACAATTAATTAAAAAAGAAGTTATGAATTTAGAAGAGAGAAAGGAGGTGTATGAAGGGAGGAAATGGAAAGGTGAAATGATGTAATTATATTATAATCTCAAAAACAAAAGAAAAATAGTTAAAAATCTGGGTAAAGCTGAAGCAAAACAAAATTCTACCTCATGGAATACATATTTGGCCAGCAGTATCTACTCTGGCATTATTCTATACTGTTTCAGGAAAGATCATCAGAGTCTTTAAAATATTTTTTATACGTATGAGTATTTTGCCTGCACATGTGTCTATGTACCACATGCAAGTCTGATGCCCACAAAGGCCAGAAGAAGTTGTCAGATTTCTGGAACTGGAGTAACAGTTGCTTGTAAACCACAATAATAATAATAATAATAATATGAATAATATGAATAATAATAATAATAGAACCTAAGTCATCTTGAAAAGCAGTCAGTGTTCTTAACCACTGAGATAACTCTGAAACCCTACCCCAATATGACTTTATGCTCTTGAAAACTTGAAGACCACTTAGCAATGAAGAGTAATGAGCTACCTATAAAGAACACAAAGCATCAGTAAAATTGTGGTGAGAGAAAGAAGCCAAGTAGATAGAGCATATAAAATTTAGCTTCATTTGCGTAAAATTATAGCCACATAAAGAAACCTACAGTGATAGAGAGGAGAGGATGGTTGTCTGGGGCAAGAATCTCTGGAGGAGAAGGAAAGGCCTGAGGGCGAGTTTCTGAAATGCAGGGAAACTTTGGGTAGTGGAGGTGCTTGCTCCCTTGATTGTCTTCTAGCAATGGTTTACTGTGTGTGCCTCTCAGAACTTCCGAAAACTGTATACCTTAAGCATGCAAATGAATACATTAACAACGTCCAATAAAGTTGCTCAGAATAAAAGCCTGAGAACTTATTAGTTCCAAACAGCCGAGAAAATATTGTGCAAGCTTGCGTGGAGGAATGGCGACATAAAACATGGGCTTCGCTGTTGTGCGTTCTCTTCCTTCCATTCTATTCTTGTCCGTAATTGAAACTGGTAAAGCAAACACATTATTGAAGCAACTCTAATTATTTTTTCCTGGGCTAGTCTCTAGCAAATTAAGAAAGGGGAGCTGAGAAAGCCATTTCAGCTCTGAAATAACACCACAGGATCTATCCCCCCGAGACAACCCCAGCTACAGGAGCATAGGCTCTTTGAAGACATTCTTCACGAGCAGTGAGGACATTTTCATGGTTGCGTTGAGATGAACTATAGGAGAGAGATGCTCCTTCCTCTCACATTGTTGGCCTGTCTCTCTCTCACTCTTTTTCCTGACTTTAATTAAATGTCACCGTTAAAAGAGGTTACAGAAACAAATACCTGGTTTCTGTTAACTCCATCCATCCTGTAAGATGCGTCTCTGTTGGGTCTTCTCCATAAAGGTTTTATTCACCTTCTCTGCTTCATGGTACATAGTCTTGTTTATAACATGTAAATGAGCTCTCGAACCATATTGCTTTCCTTTGCTTCCATTTTGCATGAAGGTCATTGCGATACTCTTGACCAAAACGTCTCTCTGCTCTGAAAGTGTCGTTTTCAATTCCAAGTTCATTTTCAGCATCTCTGTAAACTCCAGAGGTTTACTGACATATTTATCCCATAATGCTTTGGGCTTGACAGTAGCATGAAAAAATTTCTCTCAAGCATCCTTTCACTTGGGGCCACAAGTACATCATGTTTGGCTTAAAGCTTTTCTATGCAGTTGGAGGCTGATAGTTTCAACACCTATTTCTGCATCTCTGTGAGGGGAAGGTCCCATCAAGGTTGCTCTTCTCATGCAGGTCAAACATTTGGGTACTAAACATCTCCCTAATGAGTGATAGAGAGGATACAGGAACATCCTATCTCTCCTTTGCTTCAGGGCAATAACTTTAAGGTTGCTACATGTTTCCTGTGGATGCAGGCCCACTCATCCATTTAATAGCTGGCTTCCCTGTACAGCTTTTCTAAGTTGCCATTACTTCCATATATAGCATCTGTACATCCAGTTGCAGAAACTTCCCATAAACTACCAGCCTTCACCTGTCCTCATGGTTTGCTTCTCAAAAGCAAAATTGGGGAAAAAAATTGGACACCAAGGCTTTGCACTGGAGTTCAAAGGAAGCTTGAGTCTTTGCTCAGTGAATGATGTGATGATTTTCATAGATACTGGTTGCATAGGGTTGAGAAACTGCTAGGCCACCCCTCCAACCTACTGCCATGCACTTAAGTGTTGCAGGTCACTTTCTTACATTTATTCTTTTCTAGAGTGTCTTTGCTGTTGAGGAGATAAACACCTTTACTACTTCACAGTAAGGCATTCTCATCTTGCTTCCTCTGCATCTTGTTGATGACTGCGTCTCTGCCTTTCCTCTTCCAAGAATTCTCCTAGTCTGGTCAACCTGCCTGTACTTTCTGCCTGACTACTGGCCAATCAGTGTTTTATTAAGCCAATATGAGTGACCAATCTTTACAGTGTACAAGAGCATTATCTGGCAGCACTTTGCACGCTTCAGAATTTCTCAAAAGAAGTCAGGGAAGCTTCTCAGTGGATTACAAAATGACAAACACTGCTAAAGCTCTCACTAGACTTCTGTGCGGTCAGGTAGAGGACAAAGACAGAACCCCAAGCATCTAAGATGGAACTGGTGGGTCTATCCACATTGATGTCTTTAAAGAGATAATACCAAAGGCCTACCCGTTCATGTCTTATCATATGTATTGTTTTCTTTCATTAAAGTTTTGTCTATAAAGGCTGCTTGTGCTTCCACGTGGCTATTCAGGTAAAGATCTTGGAGAAATTCTCATCAATTAAAACAGCACTCATTTTTACTCTATTATTGCTTTGTCCCTCACTGGACAGAAATACTGTCCTACAATCTTAATAATTAGATTGTCCTGGAAATTTTTTTTTACAATTTTTCTTTCTTTTTATTACAGGTAGACATTATTCATTTTTAACAAAAAGATAAAAGGAAAACCATCACATTGAAGTTGAACAAGGCAAATCAGCAGAAGTAATAGAGCCCCAAGAGAAGGCACAAGAATGAAAGACCCACCTGTTTCACACCCACTGTTTGAGAACTGCTGATTTTGAGTGAAGTAACACAGACCCAGAAAGGTAAATATGTTATGTATTTGCTTATATGTGATTGATAGTCATTAAATAAATGACAACTAAAGTACAATCTATAGACCCAGAGAGGTTAGGTATAGAGGAAGGGACTACAGAAGATACCTGGCTCTCCCTGGCATGAGGAAATAGAATAGGTTTTATGGGTAGATTGTGAATGGGGGGATGAGAATAAGATGATCAGTTGGGGAGGGTAAGGGTAGATGGAATTGAAGGAGGGGAAGCAATGAGAGATAGCTAGAATTGATGGGCATTTGAGGGATGGTATGGAAACCCAATGCAGTGGAAATTTTTTCTAAAGTATGCAACGGCAATCCTAATCACGTCCACAAATAATGAGAGCGATGGAGTCCCAATTGGCCATCTCTTGTCACCAAATGAAGCTTCCAACACCAGGAGCAAGGTTACATACTATCAAGTCTTTGACCAAAGGGATTCTTTGGATATCCCTAAACAGCCCGTGTTGTAGCCAAGACAACAAGTTGCTCTCTACAAACCCTAAAAACTGACAGCGAGGCTCCATTACTGAAATAATACCCAAACAACTCATCGAACATGAAGAGATCAAGCTGGCGCCTTTATAGAACCTTCAACCCTACTCTAAAGGCTACCAAAAGAGAAACATAAATGGGGTTTCTTCTATAGTTTCAGACCTATTGTTTTCCAGGTGTCAAAGCAGAGTGGAGCAGGTTGCTTCACCAATGGGACTGTCCTCATCTGTAGTGGATTTGACAGTGCACCTGGCTCTTAGAATTCAGAGTCATTAGAAGCAGCCCCTGCTTCCACTTGACACCAAGGAGACCCAGGATGATCACAGACTGTGCAGAGCATCTATTGACCTGGGACAGGAATGATGAGGGTTAGTCATACCTTACTTGAGACCTTGCAGTTCTATTTGAGCATATTATGTTGCTTTAAAATTTTAAAAAGTGAGGCTTGGTTTTGGTTTTATTTAAGGATATTCTGAAAAAAAATTAATTTAGAGATGTGTAGGTGTCCTCATTATCTCAGGCACTGAAGGGCTTATTTTTAAATGTTTTTTTTTCTTCTCCTAGGGAAGGCAGTTTTTAAAGAAGCATCTGGTTCCTTCTGTTGTCTGAATCTTCTTTATTCTACTTTTGTTATTTTTTGTCTTCTTGATCATGTAATGGCAGAAAAAAAGAGAGCTAAACATCTTTATGCAAATTATAAATTTGTCATTCTTTCAGGTCTTCTGACAAATGAACTTATTTCAGGAATCATGTTTTTAATATCAAATAAATTAAGTTTCTTGAATTGGCTTTTATGAATAGAAAGCTTTACCAGTTTATTAGTGACTCACTTATCACAAATAATGATTTGGCTTTGATGTCTGTTTTATTCAATATTAATACATGTCTACCCATTTTTCTTCTTTAGCTAGATTTTAGCTTATTTGAGACAGAGTCTCAATATGTAGCCCCGGCTGTCCAAGGACTTGCTATGTAGATCAGGCTGTCCCAGAATTCACAGAGGTTCACCTGCCTTTGCCTCCAAAGTACCTGGATTAAAGGAATACACCACCATAACAAATGTTTTAGTGAATATTTGATGTCATTTATTAAGTGTTTACAGATATCATTTGTTTGACCTTTGAATGACCTCTAGGCTGCAATTAATTTTTCTTTGACAATTTCATACATGTATATAGTATGATATAGTATGTTCTGATTACACCCCCATCCTGTCTTATGCTTCTCTTACTCTACCATCTTCCTCTCATCACAACAGATTTTTTTCACACTTTCATGTTTTTTCTTTTTTCTTTTTGTCACCACTGAATATAGTGACTTCTCCTCCCCCAGCAGCCACTGTTTTAAGGCTGCAAAGAGACACCATGATCATGAAAACTCTTAAAAAGGAACCATTTAATTGTGGTTGCCTGCTTACAGTTCAGAAGTTCAGTCCATTATCATTATGGCGGGACATGTCAGTGTGCAGGCAGACAAGGTGTTGGAGAGGTAGTTGCTACTTGTTGATATGTAGGCAACAGGAAGTAGACTGAGTGTCCCACTGAGCTTGAGCATAGGAGATTTCAAAGCCAATCCTCACAGTGACATACCTACTCAGGTAAAACCATACCTCCTAATAGTGCCTCTCCCTGTGGGGGATATGTTCCTTCAAACTACCACATTCCACTCCCTTATTTGCAAAGGATTGTAGCCATATCATAATGTAAAATTACATTCACTCCAACTGAAAAAGTCCCAATAGTCTATCACACTCTCAACAATGTCTAAAAGTTCAATGTTTAATCTCTTTTCTGAAATTTATGCAATCTCTTAAGGGTAAACCCCTATAAAATAAAAATTAAAAAAACAGATTACACATTTCCAACATGTAATGACACACAGATTATACATTACCATTCAAAAATGTAGAAAAGGGAGCACAGTGAATAAATACTGGACCAAATAAGACTGAAAACCAGCCGAGAAAACCCTGAATGCTGCATCTCCATGTCTGATGTCAATGCACTCTTCAGATCTTTAACTCCTCTCAGCTTTGTTGACTGAAATACAATTCTTTCTCTTGAGCTGGTGATGTAGGTGGGTCTTCTTTCTATATGTTGCTTTCATTGGTTAATTAATAAAGAAACTGGTTGGCCTGATAGGTCAAAACATAGGTGAGTGGAGTAGACAGAACAGGAATGCTGGGCAGAAGGCAGTGAGACAGACGCCATAGCTCTCCTCTCCGAGATGGTCGCAGGTTAGAATCTTCCCTATAAGCCACCACCTCGTGGTGCTACACAGATTATTAGAAATAGGTTAGTCAAGATGTGAGAGTTAGCCAATAAGAGGCTACAGATAACGGGGCAGGCAGTGTTTAAATGAATACAATTTGTATGTTGTTATTTCAGGTATAAAGCTATCCGTGAGGGAGCCAGGTGGGAACGCAGCCTGCCGCTCCTTCTACAGGCTGGCTTCACTCTCTGTTAGCAGCTTTCTTCAGCAGGTGTCACATGGATCTGGCATCTCCAACATCTTGGGATCTCAAAGGCAATCCATGTTTTAACTTCACAGCTTAATGCAATGGCCTCTCTAGGCGTCCATTCAGGGACCCTCCTGACACATGCCTAGTCTCAGAGGCTTTTCTTAGTGCCAGAGGAAGGTTCCACAGTGTGTTTCTTCTATGCTTTTCTCTAAATTCATAACCCTGTGACTGAAACTGCCAAGTTCTGATGCTTGCTGGGACTGGAACATGGCCCCCTTGTTCAGTTATATCTTCTTCACCAGCTTTCTGTCTTTCACTGCCTAAACTTGGCTATTCTAGAATTTGTTCTGTTGGCCAGACTAGTCTCAGACTCAGAGATCCATAGGCCTTTGCCTTCCAAGTGCTGGGTTAAAGGTATGCACCACCATGCTTAACCTTTACTTGAATTCCTTTTCACAAGAAAAAACTTAGCTGGGTGGGATCCTACCTTGAATTCACTACTCCTTTTATTCACTTTCTTAATCTGTTTATATCTTTGAACACAAACTTAGCTCCATTCCACTTTTTGGTGTTCCTTTTCTCCTTAAATTTTACATTTTTAAATTTTCACTGCTCAGTTTGTTCCTATTCATTAAAAGATCTCCATCAAAGTTACCAGTAATAAGCATACAACAAGGTCTACACTAGGTTGTTTTGAGATTTCCTCTGCCATTGAAATTAATCCAAAACTTTTCACCATAGCCTCAGGCAAACTTTTTGGACAAAGGCAAAAAGCAGCCATATTCTTCACCAAAATATCACTAGAATGATCAATAAGCAATATGCTAAATTTCTTCTCCTCTGAAACCTCTTGAGCTAGCACCCCACAGTTCAAATAACTCTTCGCACTACTGTCTTTCATGTTCCTGCTTGTTTGAGCCATTAAGCAGCACTTAAAGTATTCAACTGCTTTTCTAATCCAAAGTTCCAAGGTTCATATTCCTTCAAACAAAAGCATGTTTGGGCCTATCATAGCAATTCCCTACCTCTGGTACCAACTTTTGTCTTAGGGTTTCTATTTCTGTGAATAGACTGTGTGAACATGGAAACTCTTACAAAGCAAACATTTAATTGTGGTGTCTCACTTACAGGTCAGAGGTTCAGTTCATTATCATCATGATGACAGCATGCAGGCAGACATGGTGCTGAAGAGGTAGCTGCTATATGTTGATATGTAGGCAACAAGAAGTAGGCTGAAGGGCAAACTGAGCTTGAGCATAGGATTCCTCAAAGCCCACCCCTACACTGAGATACTTCCTCCAACAAGGCCTCATCTATTCCAACAAACCACACTTCCTAATAGTGCCACTCCCTTTGGGGGCCATTTTCCTTCAAACCACCACAGTCAGCAACCACCAATTAGGCTGCAAAGTTTTATCAAAAATTTACATTGCTTGCAATTGCAACTGTATTTAGGCTCACTTTTATATTTTACTGTTTTTGCATTTTCTATTATTTTACTCTGCATTTTAAAGACATTTTTGGATCACATCTATGTCTCTCTACCTCAGTTTTATTTGTTCTCTATTTGGAAATTATATATCAAATTTATTTACCATATTTCTATCATCTGAGTGACCACCCTATCTGGTTTTCCTTGCATGTTATAAATGTTTACTGAATTTACAAACAGGACTTGTACATGTTTAGCACTTCCTAAATGCTTACAACAGGATCACAACCCCTGTGTGGCTGAAATCAAGGTCAAGAAATGGATACCCCACTCCAAGAAGGCATCCTCATGTGCCCTAAAACACAGAACATGTATTACATGTCAGATTAACAGACTACATCCAGGAACACCTTTATGCTTCTTCTGAAGGAATTATGATCATGGAGTATTTTTGTTTGGTTGGTTCCATTTTCTTTTTTGAAATAGGATTTGTCTGTGTAGCCATGGTTACCCTAGAACTCACTCTGTAGACCAGACGGGCCTTGAAATCACAGTGATCTACCTGCCTCTGCCTTCTGAGTTCTGGCTTCATAGAATATTACCACTGATCTCTACACTTCTCTGACTTCTGTGCTAATGCCAGTGATTCTTTGTTCAGCCTTACTTTTCAACGTTCCACATATACCATGACTTATTTACTACTTGATTACCATTTCTTCTTGCATCTTTGAGCTTCTAGACATCTGTCTTGTCCCCACTTTAACTTTCTCTAGTCTGATGAAAGAAATGTCTCCACATTTCTTATCTTTTATCTTGTGTTTCCCTCACTTTCCTAGCTTATCAACTGTGTTCTGGCATTTATCTTCCTCTTGGTACTTTGGAAACTTTACTACATAGTCCTGTTCCTTTCATTTTCTTCCTTCCTGTTTCTTCCATTGTTGCTGGAATAGCTGCTGGTGGTCATTTGCTTTTTCCTACTTATTTCTAGGAACTTTCTTAGGAGGCATATGAAGATGCAGTTTTACTAGTTTATTTCCATATACACATGTTCTTATTTACAATCTGAGGATGAATTCTGAGGATTAGTTCTTTTACCTTTCTGGGAAATGCTCAGCTGTTACCAGTTTGGTTGTAGTTTCTAATCATTTTTTCCTCTGCATCTTGCTCATGCTGTTTGACCTTCCACTGTGTGACACCACACTTCCTCTCTGCCTGCACTCTTCTGCCCAGCTCTGGGCACAGTTTTTAGGTCAGTTTGTGTATTCCTGAGGTGTCATCTCAGATGTGTCAAATCTGCCATTTCTTCTATCAATTGAATTTTTAATTTTATTTGACAGTTTCCTCACAGGTTCTCTATTGTCCTTTTTATAAAACGTCATTGGCCAATTTTGAGTGTGTTCCAGTCCCTCATCATCCTTTATAGACATCCACTTTTGAAACCTACTTCTTTTATACTGTTTGTAGTAATGTCGGTATCTATAACTCTTGCCTCTCTGAGTATCTTATTGCTGTTTTTGCTCATTTTTCACTAAGAGCACCATGCTTCCTATGTGTTTTGTAATAGTGATGTGATACATGACATTCCAGTCAGTGATGAACTACATACAGTCTGATAAGATAGTAAAGAAGCAGAAACCTCATATTGCCTAGTGACATTACAGCCATCGAGATGTCATAGCATATGAATTATCCATGTGTTTAGGAAGACGATGCTGTAACTACAGCAACCTTCTAGTGAATGAAAGTACAGCAGTGCCATTATGTGCTTCTCATAATACACTATAAAGAAATAAACTGATAAACTGGGTCTAGTGGAACATGAATCCCAATTCTCTGGAGGCAGAAGCAGGTGGATCTCTATAAATTTGAGGCCACCCTGGTCTACATTGTGAGTTCTAGGACAGCCAGAGCTACAGAGTGAACTCTGTCCTTAAAAAGAAAAACAAAAATGGGCATATTACCCATATTACCCATTTGTATATTTACTATACTATATGTTATTTCTGTTTTAATGTATATTCCTGGCTATTAAAAAGTTTGCTGTCAAGAAGTGAGCTATGTTGTGCTGGCAGCAGCCTTACAGGTTGACTTCTTGTTTTCATTACATTTTAAGGCCATGTCAAATGATTGACTATTACCTTCTAGGTCTTAGCAAAGAGAGCCTAATGCTTTTACGACATCAAATTGTCTAATGATGTGTTTCTCAAAATGAGCCTCATCATTCAGTGACCTGTGACTATATTTGATTGTGAGCTTTATTTTCTTAAGCATCATATCTGGAATGTTTTGACAGGCTTCCTAAAAGAGTGTGCCTTTGTTTCTGCCAACCATGGGAGTATTCCTAATTCTAGAATACTTTCATGTATAAGTCAAGGCTTGGATTATTTCAAAACACATATGAAATAAGGGTTTTCCCAATCATTATCTTGACCCCCACTTGCTTGTATGACCCCTCCTCCCTCTATTCAACTGAACTCTAGGAGCTCTGCCTTTTGGTTGGCTGGGGATCACTGCATCTGCTTCCAGCTGTTACTGGATGTAGGCTCCATGATGGCAATTAGTCACTAATCTGATTATAGGGATAGGCCAATTCAGGAACCCTCTCCACTATTACTATTAGTCTTAGCCAATCTTTTTGGATTCCGGGGAACTTCTCTAGCACCAGGTTTCTCCATTACCCCATAATGGCTTTCTCTGTTGTAGGAGAGAGCTGCTTATTTGTTTCCCAGCCACCTGGAAGCTCAGACCTAAAATAACCATACAGCAACTGTGTTAATTAAATCACTGCTTGGCCCATTAGCTTTAGCTCCTTACTGGCTACCTCTTACATATAAATTTAACCCATCTCCATTAATCTGTATATCACCACAGGGCAGTGGCTTACCAGGTAAAGTTCTGATATCTGTCTCTGGTGGGGCTACATGGCTTCTCTCTGACTCCACCTTCTTTCTCCCAGCACTCAGTGTAGTTTTCTCCACCGACCTCTGTTCTGCCCTGCTCTGCCATAGGCTTAAAGCAGTTTCTTTATTAACCAGTGGTATTCACAGCATACTGAAGGGAATCCCACATCATCTCTCTATTAAGATACCTCTTCCATTACTCTCCCTCTCTGCCCCTCCGCCAATTTGGCCACCTCAAGCCCTCATGTTCTCATCCCCCATCTCCTCCCTTCTATGCCTTCCAGTTTATTCAGGAGATCAAGGTCCTCCAGGTGTGTCCTTCTTAGGGTCCTCACTTCTAACCTTGTACAGAGAGCTGACCCAATTAGTGGGAGCTTCTGGACTCTGGACTGACAGCTGGGGAACCTGCATGGGACAAAACTAGGCCTTTTGAATGTGGGTGACAGTTATGTGGCTTGATCTGCTTGGGGAATGGTGGCTGGCAGTGGGATCAGGACTTATCCCAGGTGCATGAACTGGCTTTTTGTGCCCATTCCCTATGGTGCAATACCGTGCTCAGCCTTGATACAGGGGAGAGGGGCTTGGTCCTGCCTCAACTTAGTATGCCAGACTTTGTTGACTCCCAAGGGGAGGACTTACCCAATCTGAAGAGTGGATGGGGGTTGTAATAGGAGAGAGATGGGGGGCAGGCAAGGGAAGGAAGGAGGAACTGAGGTTGGTATGTAAAATGAAAAAAAATTAAAAAGCTGGTACAAGTAAATTATGTCCCTGATGTTTGATAGTGGTTAATTTTAGATTTTTAATTGTTGAAAATGTTGTAATTTTTATAACATTGTTCCTGTTATCACAAAATGTGAGTGGATCAGTCCTTTACATGGTTCTCTTAGTTGACATGTGGGAGCAGAAGCTGTAGCAGATCTTAGCCTCATGTCCAATCTTTTATCAAGACCTCCTACTTAATGCCAAAGTTGTCCTCTATTCCACTATACATCTCACTAAAACTCTAAACTCTAGTTCTAATATTGTTTATTTTTCTTTCATCTCTAGCTTTAAAAAATTTCTGCCATCTAAAGAATTCCCCAATAGAACACTCATTCATTGTTGGTGGGAATGCAAACTTGTGCAACCACTTTGGAAATCAGTGTGGAAGTTTCTCAGGAAACTGGGAGTCAATCTTCCTCAGGATCCAACAATTTCACTCTTGGGAATATACCCAAGAGATGCCCAATCATACTACCAAAACATTTGTTCAACTATGTTCATAGCAGCACTATTTGTAATAGCCAGAACCTGGAAACAACCTAGGTGCCCCTCAATAGAAGAATGGATAAAGAAGGTGTGGCACATATACACATTCGAGTTCTACTCAGTGGTAAAAAACAATGACATCTTGAATTTTGCATGCAAATGGATGGAAATAGAAAATACTTTATTGAGTGAGATAACCCAGACCCAAAAAGATGAATATGGTATGTACTCAGTCATAAGTGGATTCTAGCCATAAACAAAGGACATTGAACCTATAATTCATGATTCTAGAGAAGCTAAATAAGAAGGTGAACCCAAAGAAAAACATTTATTTATCCTCCTGGATATTGGAAGTAGACAAGATTGCCGGGCAAAAGTTGGGAGCATGGGGGTGGGGGTAGGGTGGGGGGAAGGGGAGATGAAGAGAGAGAAGGGAGAAGGGGAGGATTAAGGAGAGCTTGGTGGAATGGGATGGTTGAGATGGAGGATGGGTGGATATGGGAGCAGGGGAGAAGATATCTTAATTAAGGGAGCAATTTTAGGGTTGACAAGAGACTTGGCTCTAGAGGGGTTCCCAGGTGTCCAAGGAGATGTCCCCAGCTAGGTCCTTGGGCAGCAGAGGAGAGGGTGCCTGAACTGGCCTTATCCCATAGCCACACTGATGAATATCTTGCATATCACCATAGAACCTTCATCCGGCGATGGATGGAGATAGAGACAGAGATCCACATTGGAGCACTGGACTGAGCTCCCAAGGTCCAGATGAAGAGCAGAAGGAGGGAGAACATGAGCAAGGAAGTCAGGACCGCGAGCGGTGCGTCCACCCATTGAGATGGTGGGACTGATCTAATGGGAGCTCACCAAGGCCAGCTGGACTGGGACTGATCGAGCATGTGATCAGACCAGACTCTCTGAATGTGGCTGACAATGAGGGCTGACTGAGAAGCCAATGATAATGGCACTGGGTTTTGATTCTACTGCATGTACTGGCTTTTTGGGAGCCTAGTCTGTTTGGATGCACACCTTCCTAGACCTGGATGGAGAGGGGGAGGGCCTTGAACTTCCCACAGGGCAGGGCACTCTGACTTTTCTTAGAAGTGGAGAAGGAGAGGAAGGGGAGAGGGGAGGGGGAGGGAAATGGGAGGAAGGGAGGTGGAAATTTTTAAGAAATAAATAAATTTTTAAAAAATGAAAAAAGAATTCCCCAATATTTTTAACTAGCAGGTTTAATCTTTTAAACCTACCATTGTGTGATGTGTGTATTATTGGCTAGGGTTTCTTCTAATGCTTTATTATATCATATGGAAAAAAATGAAACCATTTTCTGTCCTATCAACCTCTGCCATACTGTCTGAGACCTGGTGCATTTTCATTTTAGAAAACTGGAGTGTAATATAGCTGGAGAACTCTGGGAGACTGTGTAGAAAATGTCCAAGTTACTACCAATGAAGGATGAGAAACAGGATTTTTAGCAACCCATTCTATGTTTGTCACTAGGAGTGGGCTCCTTCCAAAGACTCTGATTCTGGCAGCTTGTCGACAGGTTAGGGAAATTTTCTAGGCAGAGAACCATTGACATTTGCTTTCAGTATATGAAGGAAGTGCTAAGAAGCAAACCTTAATAGATACAAAACATTGAAATAACCCCCTGTATCTTATCAGATCACCATGGCTTAAAGTTAGAATTCCAACAACACTAATAACAGAAAGTCTACAACCTCATGGAAATTGAACAATCTTCAACTAAATCATCACTGGGCCAAGGATAATAAAAAATTAAAGACTTCCTTGAATTCACAAAAATGAAAGTACAACATACTTAAACTTATGGAACACCATGAAAGTAGTGCTAAGAGGAATGTTCATAGCACTAAATGCCTACACAAAGAACATGGAGAAAGGACACAGTAGCAACTTAATAGCACACCTGAAATCTCTAGAAGAAAAAGAAGCAAACTCATTCAAGAGAAGTAGACACCATAAAATAATAAAATTGAGGACTGAAGCCAGTAAAATAAAAATAAAGAGAACAATACAAAAAAAATCAATGAAACAAGAGCTGGTTTTTTGAGAAAATCAACAAGATAGACAAATCCTTATCCAAACTGATCAAAAGGAAGAGAGAATAGCAGCTCCTAAACTCTGGACTGACAACTCTGCATGGGACCGAACTAAGCCCTCTGAATGTGAGTGATAGTTATGTGACTTGATCTGTTTTGGGGGAGGGAGGCTCTGGCAGTAAGACCAGGATTTATCCTGGGTGAACTGGCTTTTTGGAGTTCGTTCTCTATGGTGAGATACCTTGCTCAGCCTTGATGGGGAGGGGTAAAGTTGGTCCTGCCCCAACTTGGTATACCAGACTTTGTTGACCCCCCAAAGGAGGCCTTACCCACTCTGAGGAGTGGACGGTGGTGGGATGGAGGGAGGTAAGGGGCAAGAGAAGAAGAGGGAGGGGTAACTGGGATTAGTATGTAAAATCAAAAGAAGTTAAAGAAAAAACAAAAAATAGAATAGTGAAGAAGAGGAGAGGACAGCATTGAGCCTGGCACTCTGATTCAGGGGCTTTTGCAGAGCAGAGCTGAAGGGAGCTGACTTTGGCCCTTTGTACTCTGCTTATAACAGTGTTCTTATTGCATTGCCCTTTAAAGGTCAGGTCTGCTGGAAAACATCTAGAGGTAGCCATGAGAAGCACCAAGGAGAGTGCTCTCCTCTTCCCTAAGATATAACTAGCTTCAAAGGTTAGGCAGCCCTGTTTCAGCTGCTCTTCTCTCATCTCATAGGAGAATTTTCTGAACAAAAAAACCCAAAATGATGGTGGTAGTAACTGCCTTCTATTTTCTTTTTTATTGATTTTTTATTGAGCTCTACATTTTTCTCTCTTTTCAATCGTACCATTTGATTGGAGACCCGTAGGCTAATTTTGGAGTTAAATCAGAGGGTTTGCTTACTTATAGAAGGCCAAATATGTGTTAATCTGGATACTAAAACTCATATGATATGATACCATAGATTCTAGCATGATTATCTCTTAGGTAGTGTTGAATTTCCCCAATCTTCTCAATGAAGAAATAATTATCTGAAGGAGCATCATCAGGGAAGCACAAACACCTAGACCAAATGACAAGACAGCTTATTTGCTACTAAGTGTGATTCACCTAAACTTTGGCCCACGTTACTACCTGCACAAGGGTGTCAGTTTTCATGGCACCCAAGATCTGAACGACAAGGATACTGTCCCCATCATCACAGAAAGGCTGCATTCTTTGGCTGCATGCTTTTATAACTTTTGTGCTCTCCAGTTAAGCCTCTGATTTCCTAGTTATGGATGTTTCTAATCTTTTTTGATCAGAAACTATGATGCAGTCATTAATTTCAGCCACAAATCATTTTGTGCTTGGGGAGATGAATGTGAGTTCTCTTTTAGAATTGTAAAGTTCTTGGTGAACTGATAGACACTTGTAATTGAATCAATTTTGGCAAATTTCTCTCCACAGAGACTGTATCTACTGTCTTTCACACCGGAAGTACATGAGAGAACTTATGTCACCGCTCTCTCCCCATTCTAGCTTGCCAATCTTTTATATTTTACTGAGTGAAAAGTGGAAATGGCAATTTTAATAAACATTTCTTTCATTGCTGAGGAAAGCTTATGATATCTAAGTCATGAGTTACCAATGATTTTTTTCTTTCTTAGGTGTGTGTGTGTGTGTGTGTGTATCAGCATTCACAGAATTGTGTCTAGAGAAAACTGAAATTAATGTTTTAGGCAAGAGATGTTCTGGTTGTGCAAGGTTTGAAAGTTAAGGTCATAGAACCTGTAGATATAAAACTGATCAGTATGGGAAAAATATGCCAATACAATAATGATGTGACTGTCAAAGGAATAGAATGAAGGCTGACCCATAACTGATGGAGGAATAATATACAGAACATAATGTAAAGATCTAAACAAATCAAATTCTGATAAAAACAAGCAATTTAATCAATGAATGAGCACATGAACAGAACAAATACTTCTCAAAAGTAAAAGCACATATGAGCAACGAACACATAAAAACATTTAACATCTCTAATATCCAGAAAATACAAATCCATACCACACCAAGACTCTGTGTTACCCCATCAAGAATGCCTATAATCAGGAAAACAAACAAAAACAAATGCCAGGTAGGATGTTGGATAGGAGGTGCTGCAAAATATTAGTAAAGTAAATAAAAGCTTACTGCAGAAAATGCCATATGTTGCAGCAAGATTTCTCCTGGGCAGGAAGTATTCAGAAACCACAAAATAAAGATACCTGAAAGCTCATGCTTATTGCAATACTGTTTGTATTAGCTGTTATGAAATCAACCTAGATGCACACCAACCAATGAATAAAAAAATATGGTATATGAAAATTGCAGAATATTATTCAACTGTAAAGAAGAATGAAATTGGGTTGAAAACATGGTTTATGAAGTAAGGGCACTTGCCTTGGAGGTGTGAGAATCTGAATTCAGACCCCAGAACCCAAGTAAAAAGTTGTGCATGGCTATCTGTTCTCCTTTAGTGTCCCAGAACCATGAAAGGTGGGAAAAGGATGATCTCTGGAGCTCATAGATCTAGGTTTATTGAGAGATGTCATTTTCAGAAAGTAAAGCAATAAAGTGGAAATTGACAAAGCAGAATGCTGACATCCTCCTATAGTCTCTGCAATGCCCATGAGTTGTGTGCATTTGCACTCAAATGTGAGCATACACTGAACACACAAGCAACACACAGAGAAATATAGATATATAGAGAGGCATGTGAGTATACCTTGCTAACACACATATATAATACACAGATTTGCATTTATGTAAATAAGGGAGTATGATAATTGGTATAATCCATGAAGCTAGATAGGAGACTAGGAGAGTTGAACTGTGGGAGGAGGGAGGGAGGGAGGAAAAAAGGAGGTAAAAAGGAAAATCACACGTGACATGAAATCAGAACTGATGTTACTTGAGGTGAGAAGGCACTAGAGAGGGAAAACGCAGGGGAAAAAGAATGGAGAGAAGGAACAATAAAATAAAATTTATTTGAAAAATGCCAAATGAATTATAGCACTTTATACACAGATAAAACAATACAGATAGATATGTAGAAATGGAATTAGCATCCCCCCACCATCTTCTCATCAACACCTGAGACAGGTATGAGAGCTGTCCCTGTAGTCACAAGAGCAAAAGAGACATCTCTGACCCTCACCAGCTGAGCTGCAACACCCGACCTGGGAGAGAAGGCTCTATACCTCACCAGGGCAGCACAATAGAGCCAATCCTGTTAGCATAGGTGTGGGTGAACAAGCCCTGAAACTATGAGCATGGAAGAACTGTCCCCATTATCCATCTGTCTTATGGCAGCATGGGTGGGTGGGTGATATGTGGCCCTGTGGTCATAAGAGCCTGAGTGCTGTCCCTGTATTGTGGAACTCTTTTATATGCCAACAAATCCCCCCATGTTGGGTGCCAATTTGTTGGTGTACAAAAGAGTTTCACAATAGCTTGGAATGGAGAATAAATAAATGATGAAAGTTTATTTATTTGGGGATAAACTTACAGAAAGGGTAGTGATCTTCTGCATGCACTGGAACTGGAACCAAATCCAGCAGCCAAGAAAAGCCAAATGCTTTTCATCTGCATTTATAGTACATGAAACCATGCCCAAAGTGGGCTGATAGCTTAAGGGCAATTGGCTGAAGGAGTTCCCACAGCATCACCTGTACCTCACCAGGGCAACACAACAGAGTCAACCCCATTAGCACAGGTATGAGTGAACCAGCCCCAATGTTGTGGGCATTGGAGTGATGTTCCCATTTCTCATTTGTCTTGTGGTGGCATGGGCAGAAGAATGATGCCCTTCCCTTACCCATCAATGCCTGAGGCAGGTGGGAGAGCTGGCCCTGAGGTCTTAAGAGTGGGAGAGCCAACCCTGTTAGCAAAGGTAAGTGTGAACCAGCCCTGAATTAAAAAAAATGGAATTGGAAAGATGTATATGAAATCAGTTATTGCTGGACTACATAGCATCCATTTTATGTTTCTCTGCGTTTTTTGAACTAATGTCTATTATTAACTGCTAACTTAAAAGGATGAAAAGTAGTTCATTTAAATAATACATCCTGCCTCAGTGGCTAATAGAAAATGCACATATTAAAGAGGAAAGTATTAGATTAGACATCAAGAGATCTATTTGTCAGTATCTATCTACCTATCTGCCTGTCTATCCACTTATGTATCAATCAATATATCATCTATCTATTCTATATCTGTCAGTCTATTATTTAAATCTCAGTTATCTATGTTATGGGAGGCTGCACATTTGTTCCTGGCTGCCCAGACTTGAAATGATCACACAGAAATCTGTATCAATTTCAATACTGTTTGGCCAATAGCTTAAGTGTAAAATCTGTATCAATTGCAATACTGTTTGGCCAATAGCTTAAGCGTATCACTAGCTAGTTCTTATATCTTTGGTTAACCCATTTCTATTATTTTATATTTTACCACAAGGCTCATGGCCAACCAGAAGGTTCCAGCTGGCAGGTCTTGTCTTTCCCCTCTGGCAGCTCCATGGGGTCTCCCTGACCATGTCTACTCTCTGTCAATACCTTTTTCAGCCTGGCTATATTCTGTTAAGCCCTTGGCTGAAAGCAGCTTCTTTATTCATTAACCAATAAAAGCAACACATTTACAGAAGGACTTCACATACCACCTCCCCTTTTCTGTCTAAATAAAAAAGGTTTTAACTTTAACATAGTAAAATTACATATAACAAAACTTGCTTGATACATATATCAAGCAAGAATTATAGTTACAATATTTATATCTACTTTATATCTGATCATAACTAAGGAAAACTATAGTTATAACTATCTATTCTTCAACTCCATCAAAAACTCCAGAAGGATATATTACCTAAGTAAACATGAATTGCATTGTAAGCAACTTTCAAAACTCTAGAATTGACAGAGACATCTCACTGCTTGGATAGTCACCCAAAGTACTTTGGTAATGTTACAGGCACCTATTTTCAGCCTACTGGCCCATAGTATCTAGTAAACTTTTCCAGAAAGCAGGAAATTTCAAATACAGTTTCACCTATATTGGCAGTTTGTCAGTCACTTTCTTCTGTGTCCTGCAGAATGTCTGGCAAACTCTTTCATGAAGCAGGAACCCTGAAGGAGTTTCTCACCTTTAGGCAGCTTCAGCAGTCATTTTTTTCTGTGGGTCCTACAAGTCCAGCCAAACAGTTGAGGCAAGAGAAGTTTCTTGCCCAAATGGCTAACCAACTCCATAAGGAGCCTCTTTGATGCCAATCTTCCTATTGAAGTAATTGGTGCTATCAGGAGCAGGTGTGTCTCCTTGTTGTGAAAAGTCCTAAGTTCTTAAAAGATTTTAAATGCCATATTCTGTAGTCTTTGAAAGATTTGAAGAATGCTTGTCTAACTGAAATATATCTCTATATATCTAGAAAACCTAACTAACATGACTACAAGCTTGACTATTACAGATGATTTTCAATTAACATATATTTGTTAATTATACACTACATTTTTAAATGAGCTGCACAAACACAATACCTTAATCAAGAGCAGGAATATACATATAACAAAATTTACATTAAATTTGTATCAATAAACCAAGATCCATACCAATGAAAATCTCTATAACATATTCCCATTTAAATGCAAACAAACACTTTAAAAAAATATTTGGGGAACTTGGGCATAGTTCTCTCCAAACTTATTCCTGCTGTTTTGGGCAAAGTAATATTATGGGTGGTCATGGAGACCTTTTGGGTGGTCTTGGTCCATAAAACCACATTATCCTGGAAGAAATCCTACATTCTCATCTTCTGTGAAAACAAAAGCAGAACCTCCTTTACAAAGCAACATATTCTTAGACCCAAATTTTGAAATCAAGATACCTTTAAAATATATGTTGGTTTAGCTTAGTATCCCATAAAATAAAATGTCTCTCTGTACTTAGCTCCTTCACAATCAAAAATTCAAAGAAAACACAGTAATACACATAATCCAAACTCTCTGTATATTTTCCAACTTTATGTGGCCTATTTTTCTTTATTCCTTTTAGTCTATGACTATCTGTACCCTGTCTATTTAAAAACTTTGTTTTATTTTTTTAAGAAGTGATTTACTTCTTTTTAAAACTCTCTACTCTTTTTCTTCTCTCTCCCAGGCCTACGTATATTTATCCAACACTGTGGCCCATTTAGAGGTCATTTTTTAAAAATCTGATCTGTCTTTATTGTGTATCTGTAATTATTTTCTGACCAGAAGCACCCTTCTTTTTTAATGCTAAGTGGGCATGGCTAGGGCCAACACGGCCCTGTCTACTGGCTCTGCCCAGCCCAACATGGCTGAGGCATGTTCCCTGCATTTGAGAACCATGAACATTGCCCATTTTCAAGTACACAGTGGGTTTATGTTGCCATTAAGCAAGTTGTAGCACTCTGTTCACAACCCTATTTATAGTCGGACCTCCCAAAAGAGTCAGAGCCATTCATGCTGGCAAACCAGGATGCAGCTGTTTTGAAACCTTGCATTTATTTTTTTCTACCGCTGAATCAAGAAGACATCTCTTAAAGGAGCTGCAGCACGCTGCCAGCAAACAGAACCTATCTGGAAAAAAATAAAAGATGCAGCTAAACCGTGTGTGTGTGTGTGTGTGTGTGTGTGTGTGTGTGGTGTGTGTGTGGTGTGTGTGTGTGTGTGTGTCTAGAATTCCTTTCTAAGCCCTCTCAGGTTTTATGTGGATTTAGCTAACACAGGGAATGAAAAGTAGTTTTATTTAAAAAATACATTCTCCCTCAGTGGCTGAAAGTCAGAAAATGCACATATTAAAGAGGAGAGTATTAGATTAGGCATTAAGAGATCTATTTGTCAGTATCTATCTATCTGTCTGTCTGTCTGTCTGTCTACCATCTATCTACTTATCAATCATCCATCTATCATATGTGTTAGTCTATTCTGTCTGTCTGTCTGTCTGTCTTCTATCAGCCATCTTTGTACAAGTCAGCATATCTATCATCTATCTAGCTATCTTTCAGTCTTCAGCCTTTGATGTTGTACATATTAATGGAAACACCATTATTGTATAATGTCACAATTGTATTATATATACTCCATCTCCTTGAATACTTTTTGTATAAAACCTTTCTTCTTAAAATGTACAGTACATAACTTTTCTATGATTGCTCCCCTGTGCAATGTTATCCCAGAACTTCTTGCTCCTGAGTATACTCTGAAGGAGGTCCAATTTTTAGTTCCAGATCTGCTGTTATTATGCTCTGAGACACTGATATTACTGTTCAGTTTTTCTGTGGTTCTACTTTTATGACTTATAAAATGGGAAAATTGGAAAAGTTTTTAGAAACATGCTTTCAGCTTTAAAATCCTTCTTATACGTTGAGGTGAGAGTCCCCCAAACTGGTGCCAATTATTTGCAGACAAGTGCTTCTGCACTGAATTGCTGCATGTCAGATCAAGGGGCTCTGTGCGTCTGTTGTTCCTCATGTAAATGCATTGTCTGCGAACTGTATTGGTGTACAAGGCAAAGCAAAAGTCTTCACGCTGAGTAATTATCTCTTCAAGGTTTAGTGAGAGAGGTTACCTTGGTAACAAGAAATCAAACCTACCCACTTCATCTTAGGGGTCAGAACAAGGTTCTCCATGTAATCTTCATTTCTGTTCTCCAGGAACAAGCTGTGAAGAGAGCTCTGCGAGAATATTCAAGAATCAGTAGCAAGTAGCTTTTCATCTATAGACACAGGGCTTCAAATTACTTTCCTGCATTTCATGCAGGCAGGTTTGCTCCTTGAGTGAAGGACAGTGCTGGAGGCAGCGGTATCATTACTTCTTTAGCACGTCCCTCTTTCCACAGAGGAGGTGACAGGCACCATCCGTTGAATGCTTATTATGTGGGAGCACAGTGCTGCTGGTGAGAAGATCACATCTCCTGCCTTTGCAACAACTCAGTGTTTTGGGTTTCTTTGCTATGTAATAAACACTCCAAGCTTGTCAACCCAGGTCATTTATTTACTTTATGATTCTGCAGGTTGACATTTTGAAATCAGCTCAGCCAAAAGTATGTTCTGGTTTCAGTTGGGCTTGTTCATGTGTCTGCAATCAGCAGTTAAATCGAGTAAGCTCCGGTTTGTCAAGAACAGCCTCATCTGGAATAGGTCAGTTCTGTTTCCTGTAGTCACTCGTTATCTATCCCCCAGGCTAATGTGGACTCCCAGGACAATTGCAAAAGCACCCAAGTGGGAAGAGATGCTCTTCCAATATATGAGTATTTTGTCTGCATCAATCTTGCTAATGCCTCCTTAGAGAGCAGGCAATGTGGAGGGGCAGAGAGGGTGGAGCACTTTTGGAGTCACCTTACACAGGCGACATTTCTCCTCGACTGGTTATTTGGTCCAGTTTAAGATTATGGGCCTGGCCGGGCGGTGGTGGCGCATGCCTTTAATCCCAGCACTCGGGAGGCAGAGGCAGGCGGATCTCTGTGAGTTCGAGGCCAGCCTGGTCTACAAGAGCTAGTTCCAGGACAGGCTCTAAAAAAAGCTGCAGAGAAACCCTGTCTCAAAAAACAAAACAAAAAAAAAACAAAAACAAAAAACAAACAAACAAACAAAAAAAAAAAGATTATGGGCCTGGTGGAAATACTAAGATCAGGCCCTTTCATTTTTGAAGTTTCCTAGTTTGCAGGGCAAAGTATTTGCCAGCTCTAGATATTTTATACCTTGGACAGCTCTGATGCAAGCAAGTAGGGAGATGGATCTTAGGTTTCTGGAATTTATTTCTCCACTTGTATGTCTTTGCTGCTGATCACACTAAGGTCCACTTCTAGGAGCCTCAGACTTAGAGTGTAGGTGGTATGATGTTACTGGCGAGGAAATGTCAATGTTAGGACCTCCCAACCCAGATAGCTTTTCATGCCAGAGCTTGCTTCTAAGGCTATTCCAGCTGCAAAGGCTTCATCTCCTTTCCCTTTTCCCCTTCACAGTAGGTTAGCTCTTAAATCACTGCAGAATCACATAGAAACTTGATCTGTTTTTTTCTTCCAAACTAGGAACACACAGTGTTCACCATCCAGACTCCCACACACTTCACCGAACTGTCAAGGGAAACAGTGTGCTGGAAACTGCTTCAAGCAGGGGTGAAGTCTAGGATACGGCTGTAGTTAGAATCTCCCTGTCTTTGCTTTGGACTCTAAGTCCACAAGACTCTTCAGGCTCAAGACTATATCTGGCAACATCTGCCTGGAGGGACCAGCCAGAGGCGAATTAGAAAGAGGAACGTTATCAGTGAGACACTTGCAGGCTGCTGCTGAATAGTTCTTAATCAACAATCTAGGGATCCCTTCTCAGGGCTAGGGGAAAACAAAGAGGCAGGCTGCGTTGAAAGCACCAGGAGGTATCAAAGGCAACATAAATTCAGCCAACTAGAAATTAACTTCAAATAAAAGCACAATTTTATATTGCTAATGGGTCTACCTGGGAAACACAGCACCCCATTGACCCATAATATGATTGTTTATTTCCTATGTTGATGGGAGTTACAGATACACAAACATAGTCACTGCAGCCACCTCCTGATTAGCCCTGGCTCGGAGACAGGGGATGGGTGAACTGAGAGGAGCTGCTTTTCCAAATTGATCATCTTCCAAGAATTCTGCCAGAATTGTCTGAGAAAGCACAGACCATCTCAGGCTCCTGGGATCTGGCTGACTTGGAGCACTGGAGTTGGAGATGATCCACGGGAATCCTTCCACAGCCTACTTACTCACTTCATAAATGCAGGAACAGAGGTTTGGAAACGGAATGAGACCACTGAAGTTACTTTATTTGATGATGTTGCTTCATTTTACTGCCTTTACTGAGAATAGTTAACGAGGGAGAATATCAGGTCCAGGGAGTCGACAAGTAATTACTAAGTACCCACCCCACACCCAGAACTTACAGAGATGAGGGAAAGGCTCAGGATGCCTGGATCATGGGCTCCTACCACAGAGCAGCACCACACACGGTGATGTGACTCCTAACCTCCCTTTATTCCATTCTTACCTAACATGGCCCTCTTCTCTTCTCCATCCTTGGTCTTACTCTCTGACTGTGACATCACACCTCACAGCTTGTGTGTGTCTGGCCTTTCTCCTTCCAGTATTATTCCAAGGGGTTATTGCACAAGCTATTAGCTTCCTATAAACATTGTGGAATCTTGACCTACCCTTGATTGACGAGATCAGATAGCTGCCTAGATCCAAACTCCTGCTCACCATTTGACTTTCTCCTCACTCTGGACTACTTGTCCATCCTTATATCTCAGAGTTGAACGATAGCTCCCCCATCCCAAGGGTGAGGTCTGGGCACTTTAGACTACCCTGTCTTCACTTTCCTGTGTCTTTGTATTGATGCGTCTTCAGCTGAGAATCTTTATCCCACCATCTCACCTTCTGCGAAACCTTGGTCTAGAAGTCATGATCAGTGAAGACCAAGAGGGTCAGGGCTCAGGATAGGGTGCAAACTTGGTAAGATGGGAGAGATAGGGTAGGAAGTGACATGATTTTAGGTTGTTTACTTTGATGAGTGATCAATTCTTGAGCAATCTGTGAGTACTTTTTTACTTTCTGTTTTCAAAGTATACCAGCATTCACCCCAGGATACTGAGGTATTACATTTTAAAAAGCAATAACTCTGTCTGCATGTGTGCATGCTTGCCTATGCATGCTAAAGGATTCACAGATACAGAACCCAGGTTCATTGAGTAGCACAGAAATTTAAGACAAGTGTACAACTATTTCTAAGGTATTTTCTCCGACCGGTATTGTCAATGGGTTCCTGAAAGGACTGTGCATCCCAGTCTCTAGGATACCTATGTATACATGAAAGAGTAGGAAGGTATTTTAAATACCTTCACATAATTCACAAATGAAGAAAAATCATGGTACACTTATTTTGGTGGATCTAGTTACCAATTCTTTTTAAGGAAAAGTTGGTGAGTCTAGGGTTTAAGTCATTTTAAGACACACAGCACATTCTCGTTGTTAGTAGAACTGCTTTGGTAATTATCTTTTGCAATCACTGAGCTTTCTAGAAAAAAGACATACTTCTCCAATAATACATAACTATAAAGTAAATCAGCATGCATGTAAATTAAATGCTAACTGGATCTTATTATTGTTAGAGCTGGAATCTTCCTTGTTGCTCTCATTTCACAGGAAGAACACAGTTTGGCCAAGCTCACCTGTTTCTATCTGAGAAGTTTAAGGGAAAGGGGTACCAGAGGACATTGTAGTAAAGTATGACTGTGTTTGCTCTACTAAAGACCTGAACTAGGGAATTATGCTAACTTGGGAACTCACACATTAACTCTGAATTGCTATTTAGTGATATATTGATACAAAGGGTGCTTCCAGCTGACCAGTTGATGATGTGGAATCTGTAGGGAATGTTGGGTCATCCCCTGAGAGTTTTAAGAGGGATCACATTTAGGAAGGCAATGACAAGATTTTTCAGAGCCAACAAGAAATGGTGAGAAATTCTGTTCTTATGGGTCCAGGTTCTCTAAAGGATAGAGTCTGAGGGGAGAATTCATGTGTGTGTGTGTGTGTGTGTGTGTGTGTGTGTGTGTGTGTGTTCTTTCACATATATATATTCTTTCATATATATATACATACATATATATATATACATGAATACAAACATGAACTCCTTATGGATTTGTGTTAGTGCTCAGATGAGAGTGAAAGATTCAGCTCTCCTGAGTTCCTAGCTGGTTAACCTTCACTGCAACTGCAACCAAGGACCTACCTACCTCCCCTCCCCCCTCTCATGTGTGTGTGTGTGTGTGTGTGTGTGTGTGTGTGTCTTGGAGTATCTTTCTCAACTGCTCTCCACCATAGTTTTGAGACAGAGTCCCTCAGTGAACCTGGAGCTCACCAATTACTCTAGGTTTCCTGGGCAATGGACTCTAGGATGATGATGGTCTTCATCTAATTCCACAGTGCTGGGTTGCTTCTACTTGGATTCTGGGAACTCAGACTCAAGTTCTCATGCTGTGCAGTAATCACTGTAATGACTGAGACATCCCCTAGGTGCCTGTCACACACACACATGCGTGCGCGCGCGCGCGCACACACACACACACACACACACACACACACACACACCCCTTAATCTTCTGCTTGGTTTTAAAGGAATGGATCACTTTTTTTCTGAGGATCCAAATACAATGGTTTCTTTCAGCACCAGAATGGTCTGTTATCCTTCAGATGCAAACTGCACTGTGTAATGCAAGTACTCCCTAGACAGACAGAATATGGGGACCAGAATGAGATAACAAGGAAGACTGTCAAGAAGAATTTGGCAGCCAGTTCAACAATGTGGGATTAAGTGTCTTGGAATTTGCTCTGTCACTCATTCATTCCATTCGTTCTCATTGAGCCCTCATCCCTTCACAATCACAGCATTGGCTCAAGCCAAGGAACTCCAAGGCAAAGTGATGGCTTTGACTCTTTACTCTCCAGTAGCACAGGAAGGACTTAGACAGCAGGAGTTGTGACAGAGGTTCAGATGAAGAGTTGGTAACGTTCAGAGTATTGAAGAGGAATAGTTTGCTTTTACATGTGACAACTGACCTAGCATTCCTTAACCAGACGGAGAGAGTAGAGGAATTAAGCAAGCACAGGAAGTCTTTCAGGACTCTGGAGAAGGAAGCTTGGCAAGAGTCCCGCGAAAAGAAAGGGGAAGGAAATGTGACTGAGGGTTACACTGGAGTGGATGGATGACTGCACTTTTCAGCTGAGAATTTCAGGTCCAACCTTCCAGGAGATGGGCAGGGTGTAACAAAGTCAAAGGGGTGATGAGAGCCATGTATGGTAACACGGAGTTGCACAAGTTTGAAACAAGCGTGGGTTACATTTTCCCTGTTTATAAACAAAATAAAAAAATCTCAGTAAAAGAAAACAAATAAAACAAAACAAACAACAAACAAACAAACAGACAAAACAACACAAGAAAGCACTCATGCAAAAAAAAAAAAAAAGCCCCAGACCAACTGCAGTGATGTCGTGTTCCAGTGGAGATGACCGAACCATGGCTTGTGTATGCAGGTCAAAGGACAGTCTCTCCAAACACAGAGCTCATAGTTATTTTTGCCACTGCACACATCAAGCTGGCCGGCCTGCTCAAGGGCATCCAGGAGTTCTCACGACTCCTCCTCCCATCTTATCGTAGGATCCTTGGAATCACAGATACTTGCTATGTGCTTTACGTAGGTTGTAGGTATGCACACCGAGGACCTCAAGCTTCCCCAGTGCTCCCACACTAAGTAGCATCTATCCTCAGTCCCAGATGGCTAAGCTTCGATTGTGTCATGTTTGAAGAGTCCACAGAACTTCTCATTTGAAATTTATTTAGTGATCTGAGATTTATTCTGTTGGATATATAAGTTTAAATAAAATATCTTTGGTTAGGGGTCAAGTCTGGAGGTCTCAGGAGTTGGGTAACAGGTTTTTATTTAATGAATATTTATTAAAAGTGTACTATATGGCAGGCCCTGTTCCAGACATTGAAGATATACTGTTGAACAGACCATAAAGAAGGCTTTATTATGTAGAATGCAATATATGATACAAAAAAACAGATAAAAATGTGATAGATGGTGTCAGGTGATGAAAAGGAAAGGCAGGAGAATGGGAGGTTGGGATAGGAGAGAATTTTAGAAAAAAAATGACTATCACTGGAAAGATGAGATTGAGAGGAGGAAAAGATGTGATCTATGAGGATAAGAGAGGAGATAACATTTCAGGCAGAGGCTATAGCAATACAAACATTGTCAAGTAGAAATAGGTGGAGCACGTCTTGATTCAAAAGAAGTCAATAAGACTTGGATAGGTTCGTCTAGAAAACAGTAATAAGAGGAGGCCAGAGAGAAAACGAGCCAATTTTCATAAGAAAACATTGGTCATTATAAATTTTTGGCTTTAATCCTCAGTAAGGCAGGATTTGATAAATAAAATAACCTAGGCTGGTTGCTGTGATGAAAATCACAATTTAGGCTTAGGGCAGAGATGAAAGTAAGAATCCCACATGGGAAGGCAAATGCAATGATATTGGTGAGTGACAGCCGCCTGGGCTAGGGAGGTGACTGAGGAGGTGATAGGTGCACAGATACTGGGTATATTTTAAAGGCAAAGCTAAGAGAAGTGGTTGACAGCTTGAAGGGAGAAAAGATGGATCAAACATTCAATCTGAGCAAAATGGAAGAATGGATGAGAAAAATTAAAAGGACCCTTTTAAAAAAATGACATGGGCTCACAAAGCAAATGTTGCATATTTGGGATGTGAAGGTTTGATATGCCCATTATTCATTAAAGTATAGGAGGTGGCTTGAAGTTCATGGTGGAGATACAATGTTAGAAAACTCCAGTCTGCAGCTATATAGTAAAGTAAATCCATTAAGGAATGAGGTGCATATTAAGAGTCATGCCCAGGAATGTACCCAAAGTAAGTCAATGGAGAAAACAGTCTAGACATAGCTTTCTAGCCTCACTTCCAAACAGGAAGTGCCCCCTTAGTTATAGAAATGGTATTAATTTGTGAAAGAAGTAAGAAGAATAAATAAACACAACAGACAAACAAAACAAACACAACCACAAACAAGACAAATACGAAGTAGGGCTCACGAGATGGTTCAGTGGGTGTGCTGGGTAATTTTATGTCAACTTGACACAAGCTAATGTCATCTGAGTGGAGGGAACCTCAATTAAGAAAATGCTTCCATAAGATGGTACTGTAGGCAAGCCTGCAGGGCATTTTCTTAATTAGAGATTGACGCAGGGGGGTCTAGCCCACTGTGGGTGGTGCCATTGCTGGGCAGACAGTTCTGAGTTCTGCAAGAGAGCAAGCTGAACAAGTCAGTAAGCAGCACCCCTCCCTGGCTTCTGCACACCTCCTTGCCTTCAGGTTCCTGCCCCGTTTGAGTTCTTTTCCTGACTTTCTTTGATGATGAACAGTGATATGAAAGAGAAAGCCAAATAAACTTTTTCCTCCACAAGTTGCTTTGGTCATGTGTTTCCTCACAGAAATAGAAACCCTAATTAAGACATATGGGAATGGTGAATTCCAGGAAGAGCACTGAAGCCAAACCAAAGATCTTGCTGTGTCTGGTTGGTGGTGTTGTTTTTTTTTTTTTCTTTTCTTTTCTTTTTGAGGAAGTGGCACTTGTTGTTGTTGAAAGTCAAACTTACCATACATCTTGATAAATTTGTTACAATCCAGGAACTACTTTCAGGGATGCAAGCCTGGGAATGAATCACTTGCTAGCTATTTATTTCAATAGACTGATGTATAAGATAGCAATGCCCTTTTTGCTATTTATAGTGAGAAGAAAATGTCATTGTCATAGACTCCCCTTTCTGTGCCTCCTATATACTTGACAAAGATAGGACCAGAAATGCTTTAGTCACTAAGGCAATTAATTTAGTAGATGACTTGCATAGCAGCCATTTAAAAGTCACATCATATGGCTATTAATTATTGAATCCACTAAGTGGGACTTCTTGGAGTCCCTCTCAATGCTTTACTCTGGCTTTTCTCTTTATATTCCTTTCTAAGACGACCAGGCATGCCTTTCAAATATAGCCCTGCCTTGATATCTTCAGGTTGCAGGGCCCTCACAGATACCCAAATCAGAGACGGTAAAATTCCTTACAGGAAGTGACTATGCATTTGGGTATAATAGTCACACATTCCCATGCATGTTTAATTGATTAGAGTTATTTAGGATGACTGATCTGATGTGAATCTATGTAAGGAGTTATTATATTGTGCTCAGTGGAGATGCATTTGAAAATTATTTTATAGTTTGTGTACAACATAGTGGGTTTTTTAGTAATATGTTATTTTATATTCATTTTGCTATTGAAGCTTGTTAATCTCTGCCCCTACTACAGATATATTTTTTCATGAATATTTTTGCATGGTTGACCAAACACACAGATGTGGAGCCTGCAAACAGACACAGAGGGTGATTGCATTCTTTGAGTGTGCTGGTCCAGGAAGTCTTTTTTGCTGATGATGTAATCTTAAAACTCATGCTTTAGAAAACACCCTTAATTTCTTTTATCCCCTGCTTTTTGTGGGAGAGTGGACAGCATGTACTAGCCAAAAGATCTGTGGCAGTTCCAGTGAGCAAAGGTGGTCTGTGTTAAGATGACTTAGGTTAAAGCAGAGGAAAACACTGGATTGGAATGTCATTTGAAGATTGAACTATCAGGATTTGCTGATTGAATGTGGGAGCTATTCTGGTGTATGAAGGGATGTCAGGATGGTATAGTAGATACTGATAGCATTCACCAGGTTGGTCCACGATCCCCAGCTGCTGTTATTGCTGCTTTCTCGGAGTTTTCATTGCCTCTTTCTCTGGAAGGTTGATGTGACCAATGGATCCCATAGACATGTTGTGAGAGAAGGAGGAGCTTGCCGCTGATGACTTATTGATATTAGGTTAGCAGACCCCTTGCCTTGCAGTGGGACAATGCTGAGTTCATCACATGCCAGAGCTCTGTGCAGCAGCTGGCTGGGGCCAAGTCACAGCTACATTAATACCTTTACCACACTCTTTTGTCCTGTCCTGTCCTGCCCAGTTTCCCTGAAGCCTGAGGGCCTTGTCATAAGCCATGACTTGGACATGACTCCCCATCACCGGCCATGCTTTGAATAAGCCCAGCTTAAGACAGATTATGTTTTTTGACTTTGTGTAACTATATAAATAGCTATGATGTTTACTAAGATCGGTTTGAGGGAAGAAACTATGGGAAATTCAGATTTTATTTGTTAAATTTAAGATGATGGAGATAGCAAGTAGACAGTTGGCTACCAGAGTATAGAAACCAAAGGAGACATCTAGACAATAGGCTTGAGAATCAAGTAAGAGTACATTACTTAGACTATAGAACTAAGACACACATCTCCTAAACAGTGAGGTTCATTCATGACTTGAAGTCTAAACAGGAATAATTTAGACTAAGGGATAGAAGCCACAGTGTTCTGGTCACAGGAAACATCAGGTGTGAGATCTGAGTCATTTCTTATTGATATTAGAGGAGGAACATTCTGAAATCATTGATTCCAGGTGCATCATTTAACCAGTGTCAGAAAGGGTAAATTTTTTAAGTCAATGAATTAGAAGGCATTTGTTGCTAAACTACATCTTCAGCTTGCTTTTTCCTGTTAGTTTTTTAATTGAGGCAGAATTATTTTTCACTTAAAGATAAAATTCATTAGATAAATTTATATTAAAAAGATATGTATGCCAAAGAGTTATTGATTTCAAATCATAAAATAATACTGGGGAGCAGATAAATTATCCATAAAAATATGATTCAGAGTTGGGGCAAAGTTGAGTTTTTGAGAGAAATAAATGATAATTTTGATTATAAAGTTTTAAAAGAGATTTTATAGCAGAAGAAATTTTTTAAAATGTGAAACTGAGAAAGAATTTTTTTTTTTTAAATGAGGTCAATACCCTGAGAGGGAAGAGTTGTGATGATGTAGAAAGCAGATATTGATTGAGTTAGAAAGAGGGTTGAATTCAGAGAACAATCATCCAAGATATAACATATACGTGTGCAAACCTATAGCTAATAAAGCCAGCCAGTCAGCTCATGAGTTAGCGCTATCCGACTCAGGTCTGACAGGATCAGGAGACACCAAAACAGAGTACTTCACTCAGACCTCAGTGATGTGCCAGCTAGCATGGTCACTATCTTACTACAGAGCCCAAGCCCTCATCTTTCCTGTGGGGAAAAGAAGGCTCACGACATAAGCAGAAGGTTTACACTTTGCAGTTATGAAGTGAGAAGCCAACTCTTTACACGAAGTAGGACCAAAGTAAACAATTCCCCACTAAGAAGTCCTTGCAGATCAAGGCTGTAGCCTTTGCAGACAGGACTTATGGAGAGAGATAACTGAGTGTTCTTGTTGCAAATATACTGTTAAGAACTTAGGTTATTTTTATGTGTGGTGCAACAGCAATTAATGACCTGAAGGAAAAAAAACAACGCATGACTCAAAAGGCAGCTTAAGTTAGTACATGTTGAAAAGAAATGAGTCAAGCTTCTCTCAGGCTAAAAAAAAAAATAAAACTTGAGAGTCAGGAAAGGCCCTGGTGTTCTGATCTGTTGGTTGGTATAATGCTATTAAACCAAGATAGAAGAAATGATACTAGTTGTGTTTACTCAGGGTATGAGAACTTGTGTGGTCATGTAATTCCTACATATTTTCTTTCTTTTCCTCTCTCCTACCTTTCCTTCCTCCTTCCTTCCTCCCTTTCTTCCTTGCTATGGAAGCTCCTTCTGCTCCTTCAGCCAATAGCCTTTAAGATACTACCCCACTTGGGCATGGTCTCTTTTGCTTTAAAAAGCCGCGAGCTTCTGGCTGTTAGACTTCATTCCTGATGGCACAGAGGGCTGTTGTCTGGGACAGTGATTTGTAAGTTTTTCCCCTTAAATAAATAACCCTTTTATTAATCATAATTCCAAACTGGTGTGGGATTGTTTGTGACTTACTCCTTCACTTCCTTCCCTCTTTTCCTTCCCTCCCTTTATCCATTTTGAATTTTTTCCTTTGATACAAAGTCTTACTTGTGTAATTCAAACTGGCCCTAGAATCATGATCCTCCTGTCTCCACCTCTCAAGTGCTGGGATTATAAGTTTACATCATCATATTGGGCCCAGATACTTAGCTTCTTCCTTTGTGAAATAAGCAAGGGCTGTTTTATTTTTTTAAAGCATTTTCTAAGTCTAAAATTGTTGGTATCCAGAGATATTTCACTTAAGTAATGTTGTGTGCCTCAAAATATATGTATGACTTGAGAAGTCAAGTGGTTGGTTATATGTGAAGGAAAATAGAAACAAAAGCAACATTCCCATAAAGGCATAGGGGTGAGCTGATGTGGGCTTTGTACACAGAATAGATGTCATAGTGTCTTTTCAAACCTCTGCACTACACAAACTCCTTTTTGCAATTTGGATTTTTATTTCTGCTAAGATACAAAGATATTTAACTTTTTCTATCCATGAACCTTTTTATTTTCTAGTGATCCACAACCTCCAAATAGAATAGAAAACAAAAAAGCAATTTCAAATTTTCCTTAAAGTCCTAGGGTGTCAAGTCATGTTTTGCCCACAGAGAGAATTTCCAGGTTCTCCTATTATGTGCATAGGCAAGACTTTTCCTGCATCCATGAGAAAAATTAAATTTTTAGGGAAGATTTGAAACTAAAATGTATGAACATATCAATTGTTAATGTAGCATGAAAAGAAAATCATAAGTGAAATAGTCCAAGTCCATAAGCTTCTTTCCATGGGGCCCTGGCAATATGGTACAAATTAACTGTCTGCCTTACTTGAGACAGTCAAATAAAACATTTTAAAATGAATTATTATCTATATTAACTTAGTTATATTTCTTGAGAGCCAGGGTGATTTAAAAGAACAAACAAATATAAAAATTTTAAAAAGTCCCAGAGACACAGATGAAATATGTTTACCTAGAGCAGAAACAGCTAGGCACCATGAACTGGTTATGTGTTTTGTCTTGAGACAAGACCTCTCCACATTGCCTAGGCTGGCCTTGAACTCAGGATATTTTTGATTTAGCTCTGAGTACTAAGACTATGGTTGAACCCTTACTCCAATTGGCTAAGATTCTGTTGTTGTTTTAACTTAAAGCTGGGTGTAGTGGTTCACTCCTGCAACCCCAAACACAGGAGGGTCGTCCATGAGCTAGAGGAATGTTTGGCTACAGAGTGAGATCCTACGTAATGAGTTCTAGGACAGCTTGGTCTACAAAATAAAAACTTATCTCAATAAGAAAAAGAAAGGGATAAAGAAAGAAGGAATAGGCAAAATGAGTTGCTGGGGTGTGGAAGAGGGGGAAAAGAGGTGAGGAAGAGGCGGGAAGAAAGGGAGGGAGGGATGAAAGAGAGGAAGGGATGAAGGAAAATGCGCAGATGATAATTTTGATGGCTTGTTAAAACTTTATGATGATGAATAACAGGCTCAAGGGGACCATTTTTGTGATGCCTCATCACAACTTATTCAAATCAATATGCTCATGTTCAACATAAAATTACAAGGCATGATAGAAAAGGAAGAAGACAGCTTCTGAACAGATGAAACAATAGATTGGGGATTATGTGCTATATATAATATAGTGTCCTTAAAAGGTCAGATTTACATACAAATTGATGAATAAATTATAAAAATAATTGAAAGGAGGTAGTAGAAATTAAATTCTGAAATCAATGGCTATTGAGTTTCAAGGCTCCATGAGTAAAATCAACAATAGCAAGAAAAAAATCGATGAGTTAAGTAATGAAAAGAGGAAAATATGAGAAATAAAAACAGAACACAGTCTTCAAGAACTACAGAGATTTTAAAAAGGTGGTAGCACATGCCTTTAATCCCAGCACTCAAGGCGGCAGAGGAGGAAGGATCTCTGTTAGGTCCAGGCCAGCCTAGTCTACAGAGTGCGTTCCAGGACAGCCAGAGATACACAGAGAAAGCCCGTCTCATAAAACAAAACAAAACAAAACAATCCCAAAAATCCAGGTGTAACACATGTAATTGAAGTGCCAGAAGAGGTAATGAAACAAGAACTGCTAGCTGATGATTTTACAAACTTAATGACAGACACCACTGCAAACTATAAGAAGTTAAATGACCACCAAGCAGACAAGATACATAAAACAAGAATAAGCTGCACAAAATCAAAGACAAAGAAAGAAAAAAACTGCAAAAGAAGCCAGAGAAAAATGCTACCTTACCTACCGGAGGAAAAGGATAAGAATTACATTCCCTGATGAGTCCTCATCAGAAACCATGTCAACAAGAAAACAGTGGTGTGAAATATTTAACACTTGGTTGTTGATAGGGCAGCACTCTCAATTATATAGAATTATAACACACATATATTTATTACATATATATTATTACATATATATATATATTACATATATAACAAAATACTTAAAAGGATTGACAAAAATTGTCTTGAACAAATGAGTACTTCTGGAGTTTACCGCTAGTGAATCTGTATTGCTATAAATGTCACAATAAGTTATTCATGGAGCAATAAATGTAGATCAGATATTGGGGAGATAGAGAGGTACACTAGGGCGTGGGAAAGAATACCTGAGAAACAATTTGTAAGGTAAAATGAAAGAAAAGCTTTATTTTTGAATTGTCCCTGATTGATCTAGGTAACACCTGTTTTTATGCGGCTTTAACGGTAAGTTGTATTGGGTGACTCTTACATGGATAGATGAAGCGAGAGACAGCAATGCCACAGAGGTAGGAGAAGGAATGGTAGAACCTTAAAAGGTACCAGGATAAAATGGGGGTGGGTGAATAGAATTGTATTGTCTGGGGGTGGGCTTAGAATATCTAAAAATTTATATCCTACATAACCACTAAAACTATAAAAACAAGAAATATAATTGATGTTATGGTTTGAATATAGATGTTCCCAGAGATAAGTGTGCTGTACACTTGATCCCTAGCTGGTGATAATTTGGGAAGTTCTGAAAACTTATGAAGGTGAAGCTGGAGGAAGAAGGTCACTGGAAATGGGCTCATGGCCAGAATATTATCCCTCCTACTGCGGACCTTAGTATCTTGACATCCTCTGCTATAATGTGAAATATTTGAGTCTGCTGTGGTCCACAACTTCTTGTTGTTCTGGACGTAAACTCCTGATAATCTGAGCCAAATGGATTCTTTCTCTCTTCTCGCTTAAGTCGTCTCTCTTAGGTATTGTGGTCACAGCAATGCAGAAGTAATGGAATTGAAATGCTAATAGAGAAAATAACATAGATCCATAGAGAGGCTCAACTTGAAGCTAGAGGAAGCAGAGACAGGTGGAAATATGGCTGGTGTTAAACCTCACACATCAGCCATTCCTTTGAATAAGCGATCTAAATACATCAGCTAAAAGAAATTGTCCACTGTAAGCCCAAGGCCAAGATACATTATTTATAGAAAATCCATTTTAAATATAGATTCTGACAAGTGAAAATTAAGGAATATGGAGAGAAAATGAGAGCTTGCTAATAATAATCAGAAAAAAATAAATAACAAAAACCACATTAATTTTAGGTAAAACAATTTTGAGAACAAAGAAAATTGTGGTGACTAAAGAGATGTATTACATCATGATAAGTCCTGGTCAACTCTCCAGGATGACATTAACATTGTACATGGTATGCATCTGACAGTGTAGCATCCAAATATGTGAAACAAGGCCTAATCTCACAGGAGGAATAGGCAGACTTGCTGTTCCCTTTGGAGATTTTAACCCCATCCTGTCAGTAGCATCTACTAAGAATGTGGGAAATCAATAAGTATATAGTTAATGTAGATAGAACTGTTTGAGACACACATACCTATTCATCAGACTAGCAGAATATATCATCTCAAATCCACATAAAACATCCTTAGAGCTAAACATAAAACATACCTTAGCACACTGATGAAAATAATACAGAGTATGTTTTCAGACCACAATAAAATTAAACTAGAAATTAAAAATTGGAAATATATTTGGAAATTAGGAACCATTTGGAAATTAACTGCATAGATGTTTAATGCAACGAACCAAAACAACCTCGATTTATTAATTGTTTCTCTCAGTATCTGTGCTGCTGGGGTTATATTTAGAAAGTGGTCTCCTGAGCCAGTGCATTCAAGTGTACTTCCCACTTTCTCTTCTATAAGGTTCAGTGTAGCTGGCTTTATGTTGAGGTCTTTGATCCATTTGGACTTGAGTTTTGTGCATGGTGATAGATATGGGTCTATTTTCATTCTTCTACACGTTGATATCCAAATTTGTTAAATATGCTTTCTTTTTTATTTTATATTTTTGCTTCTTTGTCAAAAATCAGGTTTTTGAAGGTGTGTGGATTTTTTCCGGGTCTTCTATTCAGTTCAATTGGTTCTCCTGTCTGTTTTTATGCCAATACCAGGCTGTTTTCAGTACTGTAGCTCTGTAGTAGAGTTTGAAGTCAGGAATTGTGATGCCTCAAGAAGTCATAAGTGGTTTTTAAACATAAAGCAAAGAAAATCAGCTCACAAATCACAATCTCAGAGAACCTAGACAACAATGAAGACCCTAAGAGAGACATACATAGATCTAATCTACATGGGAAGTTGAAAAAGACAAGATCTTCTGAGTAAATTTGGAGCATGAGGACTTTGGGAGAGGATTGAAGGGGAGGGGAGAAGCATGGAGGGGAGCAGAGAAAAATGCAGAGCTCAATAAAAATCAATAAAAAACTCAAAATATGCACAGAAGTATTTTTAATAATATTAAATTGAAAATAAAACAAAAAATCTTGTAGTACTATTTAGATATTGTTTCATAATATTAGCTATATTTGTATAAAAACAAGAAATGTCTAAAATGTATTACATAAGGATCTACAAAAGGGAAACAAAATGAAGAGAAGTTAGGTCTAAATCAACCAGAGAAAAGTTAATAATTATAGAATAAATAAATGAAATTGAAACAAGAAAATAGAAGAGAAAATGAAAACAGCCGAAGCTGGTTCTTTGAGCAAATCCAACATAGGAAGGCTCTAGTTTTTGGTCACCTAAGCATTGTAGGCATGGGCTCCAGCACATGGGGTGGCCTTAAGACTCAAGAATTAGGACTCAGAAGTGATCAACTCAGAATTCTCAGCAAGTACCTAAAAGTGAGGAGTCACAGGTCTCCCTGTCTAAGTTCTAAGCAGTAAGGATTGCTGAGGCGACGAGAATCTCTGACCTGGAGAGCTGTCTACAGAGTGTGCAGAGTTGTGCAGAGTGCCAGGGTTGCAGCTGTTTTTGGCTTCTCAGCCATGTAGAGGGGGAGCTTTTTGATGATGCAGCTGCCTTTGAGACAGTAGACGCAGCCATAAATAACCCTTGACCCCTCATCCATATTCTTGTAACTCCAATAAACTAATTGTTTTGCCACATTGAACTTTGGTGGTACTGTTACTTTGATCTGCTGTCATTTTCTTATCTTTCTTGAGTAGGAATTTATTCACATCCCCAGGAACAGTGCCACAGACAACTGCCTTGGTTTGTAGATGATATGATTATCTATGTCGAAAACCATGAATAATTAATGAAAGTGAGCTCATGGGATTAATAAGTAAGTAGAGTGACATTTTAGGCTATCATAAGGGTAATATATAAAACATGGTGAGGATATGAAACACAAAAGTCAGTGGATTTCCTATATATCAAGAAGAAATGACCAACATTTGAAATTATAAAAGAAACCATCTATACTAATATCACAAAAGAACTATTAAGTATAACTTTAAAAATTCATTCAAAAATCCTTTGTACAAAGTTATAAAATACTGGTGAAAAGATTGAACAAAAATCATTTGTGGATAAGAAAATAATATGTTTCACATGAGCGTATTTATTGAAATGAAGAAGAGCTTAGATGAGTGCTGGGCATCACACAAAATTATACTTAGCTCAGTGTAGACAGAGTTACACATAGCAACATTTATAGATATGAGTGTGTGCATCGACTACTGTGTATGCACATATCTCTGCCAGTCGATAGAATCTTTAGACAATAACATCCCCAAAGCAACGAGCAGCCTAGTGCCCAGAGTTTGGTTTTTAATCCAACTAAAGAGGTATGACTCCTTCAATAGTGGCTAATTCTAGAACTGGATAACATGCACACAATAAGCCTGATACATCGTATAGTATAAACATAAGGAAATGGAAAAAACATGGTAAAACTTTCAAACCTCTTATGATGGAATACGTCAAAGGCACTCAGAAAGCAGTTTAATGAGTTTCTGATGGCCAAAACTGGAAAATATTGAGTGATGAAATTGACGAAGTAGCACTGAATTATAATCAAAGTATAAAATTATTGCTCATCAGTCCACTACTATGTAAATGAGGAATTGATTAACAAGTGAGTAAAGGGTAATAAACAAATTTCCTATGTAGAATTATTTATGTAGATCTTCTCTTTCAATAATGTAGATCAACAAGATTTCTTATTCCTTAAGTGTGGGCTGTATGATTCACTTTTCTCATAAAGATGTGGTGTAGAAAGGTGAGAAAACCAAATGTAGGTTTCTAGTGGAGACTTTTGACACATTTATTTTAAGGAAAATGGGCAAAGACAAACACACTGACAGAATATACCCTTAATGGGATATGATAAGAATAGTACTTTGCTTCTGCCATTTTCTTCCCCTCAAAATGCATTATCCTACTTTAACAATGAGAATTGCATCAGAAAAATCCCAAGAAGAGGAAATGTTACAAAATATGTTGAAAACTTACAAGTTAAAAAAAAAAGCAAGAAATGTGTGGGAAACTATGACACCCAAGAGGACTAGGAGTAAATACAATGTTATATTCTGGAACAAGAGAAAATGCGTAAGTGAACGCTAAAAATGTTTATAATGAAAGACAAACTTTAGATAATAAGACAAAAGATACAGTATGCAAAATCGTGAAGTAACAAGGGAGTTCTACTATCCACAATAGTTTTGAAATTAAAATGTTTATGTACCGGAATATCTCTGTATAGCCTGTCTTTTCTTCTAGAACATTTTCTGGAATCCCTCTTATCTCCTTGTTCATGAGTGACCAGGAAGAAAGGAGAAGCTTTTTAGGCCTCTTTTCTTACCAATCCCTCTATCTTGCCTTCTGTTCTTAGGGACTATTAGGAATGGTGACTATCAGACTAATCATTCTCACCAACATGGCTTCATATTTCTTTAATATCTTGTGACTTTTGTGGATTCTTCCTTTTTTTTATTGGGTTAATTTTAACCTATTGTTCAGGACTCACCATCCATAAAGCAAAAACAAAACAACAACAAAAGAAACATCAACAAAAGAACCCACCATCAACAACTTTAAAAAACCTCTCTGGAGTAAATACTGACCCTAACTATTAGGAAAGTCAGCCAACTCTTAATAATTATATCAGTCTGGGAGGGTCTCATCTCCCTATTGGGTTGAGCTTCCAATTTTTCTTTAATATTTCCCTTGATCTTTTTCCTCTCATTTATAATCTGGCAGTTTGAATTACATTCTTCAATCTAGATAGTAGGCAAGTATGAACATGCTTAAGGTGAATTCCCCATTTAAAGAGGGTTATTTGGATTAAGAGAGTCTCTTTGTATTTACTACATGTAATCTGGATTTAAGTCTCCATAATCTAAAGAATATTGAACACAGAAAACAAAACAAAAATCATCTAAGACAATAAGGGTGGACCCAAAGAATTTTAAAGGGGCAGGGACTAGGACATTCTATTTCAGCTAGAGAAATAGAACAGGCTTAGGGATGCAGAGAAGAAAGAGGGTGCATTATGATCCAGAAGATCCTATGTCCAGCCCCCTGCCCAGGTAGGCTGGTAACCCTGCCTGGTCTGTTGCTCTTTGGCAGTCTATTGCTTGGGACCTGGTTGGGGTCTGTTCTTTCCTAAGACTTGGCTCTGGTCTGATGTGATTTCATGTGAGCTTCATAGGGTCTTGATTCATGTTCTCAGATGATATGTCTCTGGTCCTATTCTAGCTGGAGAACAGAGACACAGGAAGTATTTGGGAGCTCTGATCCTTGGTCTAGTTCCTGAATTATTTTAGGGTTATCACTTCAGAATTCCTGCTCTGTGTGCAGTCACCCCAGAGTTACTGTGAGGTTCTGTTGGCTCTGCCCACCTTTCTGACCTCTAAGTCCTGTCTCAGGCATAACTTTTCTTCTCTCTTTTTCCCCCTGACTTTTTATTTCAGATGCTGGCCAGAGCCCAAGCATGCTTTCCCTAACTAACATTTTGTGTCTTACTATTTCTCTAGAGCATCCCTCTCTACCACATAGCTGCCAACCCTACCTGCAGAATTGAAACAGCATGTCCTCTATCGTCCTCCTCTGGAGATCTGCTGAGAATTACACTTTTCCTGTCTCGGGTTTTTTCTTGTAAACTCTAATAAAATAGCCCTTGAGCAGTCTTCCGGACAAAAAAGAAACAATATAATATTCTTATGATGGATACATGTCATTTTAATGCATTTGACCAAGGTCATGAAATATACAACACAAAGAGTGAGACATTACATAATCTCTGGACCTTGCTCAGATGGTAATTGTCTTAATTAGGGTTTCTATGGCTGTGAAGGGACACCATGACCTTGGCAACTCTTATAAAGGAAAACACTTAATGGAGTGGCTTACCGTTCAGAGGTTTAGTCCATTATCATCAAGGATATGATGGCATATACACAGACATGGTGCTGGAGAAGCAGCTGAGATCCTGTATCTTGATCTACAGGCAACAGAAAGTGGTCTGAGATACTGGGTGTGGTTTGAGGATATATGAGGATATATATAGTCTGTCTCTATAGTGACATACTTCTTACAATAAGGGCATGCCTTCTTCAAACAAAGCTACACTTCCCAAACAAAGCCACACTTCCCAATAGTGCCATTCCCTATGAGCTTATGGGGGTCAGTTACAGTCAAACTACCACAGTAATCCTGTGACAATATTAACTCATTGTGAATGCCACATGCACTCCAGTAGTTCCCGGTGCTACACACACACACACACACACACACACACACACAAACACACACACACGTGCACGCACACAAAAAGCATAAAAACCTAGTCTAAACACTTAAACTCCTTAAACCTATCTTTTCATTGTGACAGCTGAAAACCAACAAAGGAAGAATTATAAAAATAATGAGAGAGAACACTCAACCTAGGAGAAGTTTCTTAAGATTTAAAACAAAGTTTTGCAGTGAAATTTGTTGTGATTGGGCCAGCACAACAAAAAGGATGTAAGGATGGAGGCACTGTGGCCATCAGGGATATTGTATTGATGACTTCCTCTTTCCCAAATCTTGTTATCCAGTAAAGGGTTATTCTGCTGACATCAAGCGAAAGAGGCTTCTCTGCCTCTGTTCAAACATAAGCCACCTGTGATTTTAGGTTCATTAACCTCTTCCAACTGATTAATGGTGAGCCTCCATTACTTCACTAGTAGAGACAAATATTTGATTTTGTGAAGGAACAGTATTCTGTTGACGCTAAAGAGAAGAGGTATTGAGTCACCAGCTGTTGATGTCACGGGAGAAGGTCACAGGTTTGCACTTAACAGCATCCCATCTTTTATGTATAAAACCATATTTTTCCAAGGTTCTGATGGCCCACTCTGGATACCTACTTCTGCAAAACAAAGTCCCCCCACAGCTCAGGGGTAGAACAAGCACTGATTTACTTTAGTTTTGATTTTGAGAGTTAGGAATTCAGAAGAGGCTTGTTCTTGGGTTCATCATTCTCTGACATCAGCTGGGACAGCAGGAGTTGAAGAATCCACATTTAAGATGGCTTTTTATATACATGCCAAGGGGTTTATTGTTCTTTGATCCATTTGTCTTTCCAGATGGTGTCTCATTCCCCCAACTGATGTTGACTAGACTTCTTACAGCATGATGGTGTAAGAGAGGTCCCAATTGTACCTATTATATAGCAGCTGGCTTTCCTTGGCAGGAGTAACCTTGCATGGCTGTTCTCAGAGTCAAGCAGCAGAAACTGTCATTCTTTATGAGTTGGAACTTGAAACTATTTTTATTTTATTTGTTTGTTTTATGTTGAGCTGCATGCATATCTGTGTACAAAATGTATGACTGAAACCCACAGAGCACAGAAGGTATTGGGTTTCCTAGAACTGGAGTTACAATGATTGTGAAACAGCAGATGAGTGCTCAGCATGAATTACATCTGTGTCCTCTGGAAGTGCTCTTAACCACTGAGACATCTCTTCAGCTAGCCACAACTAGAAAATTCTTAACCACTTCTGCCATATTATGTTCATCAAAGTAGTTCTTGAGCCTCCCTAAAGTATGGGAAATATTATGTAATGTGAAAATCTTCCTTCATTATTATTCTGTATTTTAGGGTTGCAAGAGAAGCAGGTACCATTTAGTGTATGTTCCCATTTCTTTTTTATAGTCGATAAAGTATGTTCAGCACTATAGGTTATTTTGTGAAGGTACCATGGCAGGGGCTAGTGTCCTGACAAGCAGTGCAGTGTTCTGTGTCACTCCAAGTAAAGCAAGTAAGAGGGGGATCCGTTTTAAATGTAGGCGTGTGGAGGATCATCCAATCCTTCGTTCCTTAACACTCTTGGTGCCTAAAACTCTCCCCACAGGGACTAAGTTAGTATTATTCGTCATAAAGAGTAACCTCATTAAGTGCATGTCATTGTGTGGGGGCAGAATGAGAAGAAATCAAAACATAAACATTACATTTTGGTGTAAAGTTGTTTCTTTGCCAAGTCTTCTTTCCCATGTGGAACATCCTGAAGACTCTGGTAGGTTTGAGGATAGAGACGATGGACTTTCTTTTTTTTTTTTTTCAATGAGCATTTGTTCCTTTTATTCACAAAACATAAGCCCTCTATTGAGACCCTTTATGATTTTACAGAGGACTTTGAAATACATCAATTATAAAACATGTCAAAAAAAATCTTCAAAATATACAGATACAAAGAGGTCCTTTAAACAGAGTTCTCTATAAAATCCATCAGTGTAAAAAGACGTCGGAAGGGAAGTAAGGCGTGTGCAGCTGTCATCAGGATCATCTCTGTCTCAGAGACTTTTCTCACCTCCGGTCCTGGTTTCTCTTGGAGTCTCTAGAATGTTCAGAGTGTCTGCTAGACTTCTCCCATTGTCTCTCAGCACCGAAGGACTTTCAAATGGAGAACATTTACAGATGGTTGGGGATGTTTGCAGGAGAGGTGACTGTCAATTGGCTTTTTATGCATTTAAAATGCCGAGTGCCACTAAGAACTTATAAATAAACAGGTGCCATTCTGTCTGCAGCTTAGAGTTTTTGAAATCCAGGTGGACACAGAAGTATGAGTTAGACAAACAAAGAGGGAGCAAGAAAATGAAAACCCAGTTAACTGTCAAAGTGGAAAACAATTCAGAACTTGCTGTAGAATGGGTGTCGCTCTATACCTCACTACTTATCCAAATTTTATAAAAAAATGCAGGATCCTGTCTGCTATTTTGCTGGTATGAAGAGACATCCTGCGTGCCACAGATGTTCCTCATAGAAAGATGTCAAACCTGAAACGACGGAGCAAGCAATCAAGGACATTGTACATCAGAGAATGCAAAACGCACCAAATCACCATTTACCCGCAGTAAATTCCATCTGATTGCTGTGCCCAGCCTGCTCCCTCCCCAGATTATGGAATCTTAAAGCTATGACACTATATCATAGGTGACCCAGTTTCCTGGGAGCCAAGCACTAGTTCCTTTGCTGGGGACATCTCCACAGCACACAGCAGGTGTTTCAGTGTACAGCAAGCAGTGAGACAGATAAGCAAAATGAACACCCTCCCCTGTAATGAAGTACTTTCAGTCTTAAAGGACTTCTGTTGTCTGAAGGTTTCTGTCCTGCCCAGTTCCCACAGTTGTTAAGTCCCAATGAAATTACACAGAGGTCTACATTAGTTATAAACTGATTGGCCCATTAGTTCAGGCTTCTTATTAACTAATTCTTATAACTTACATTAGCCCATTATTCTTTTCTATGTTAGCCATGTGGCTTGGTACATTTTTCGGGGAGGCAGTCACATCTTGCTTCTTCTGTGACTGGGCCATAACTGCAGACTAGGACTTCCTTCTTCCCAGAATACTCCTGTTCTCCTAGCCCCACGTCTACTTCCTGCCCGGTTGTCCCACCTATACTTCCTGCCTGGCTACTGATCAATCAGCATTTATTAAAATACAATTGACAGGGTGCAAACCATTGTCCCACAGCAGACTTCAGGTTGAAGTTTTGCTAAGTTACTGTGGAGATGGTGGTCTCTTAGACACTCCCTTATATTACAGGAACAATTTGGACACTTTCGGTTGGTTACCTTACCTTACTCTCTGTGATACCTGGGGGAAAATATCTAAAATGTTGTCTGGTAACTGTGAGGCAAAGGATTTGTGAAGTATAGAGCCAAGAAATACTTTAGAATTATACTGTCTCTAACATGTTTGATTTGATGTAGTTTGACAGGAATCTTCATTTCATCACCTTACTAATTTTGGTCAAGCTCTGGATATAAATGGATGAATAAAATTTATAGTCCACTCTCCTGGAGAAGCTCTGGAGACAAGCACATAGGTGATGAATTCAGTACTGAAATACACTGAGGAGGTCATGCGGGCTTGGTGAATATGGCAAGGCAGGGAGGCTGACCATGGAACGCACCCCAGATTGGTCTCAAGGACAAGTGGGAGGATGCCAGGTGAACAGGGTGATGACAAATTGGGGGGGGGGTGAGCTAATCCAATCAGAGGGCATGGCATACTTAAGCGTCATACATGTACACAGAATTGCCATTGAGCATGTGGCAGTACCAGAGGGGTGTGTCTATGTGTGGAGCTGGAGGGCAAGCAGGGCAGGAACATGTGAAGCCGAAAGCTTAAAGGTAGGTTGTTATTCTGAATGACAGGGATGAGTGAATCCCAAGGCATTTTTTATCAGCTTTTATGCTATAGCTCAGAGCATTCACTACAGGAAAAATTGCATTAAGTGAGTAAGGAAATTCTAGGGGCCACCAATGCCCCCAAATACATTATCCTGTCAGTTTGTGAAGCCTATGGAGCGTGTGAAAATTGACCTGATTTTTACCTCTAATCCAGTCCCTCTTACTTTACCCTGGCTCTGGCCCTGGAACATACTGTGTTTACCTGGGTGTTTGCTCTTCTTTGGCTTGCCTAATCAACTCTCCTGACCTGTCTTTTTCCATTTCTCATTCCCACATCTAAAAATACCCAGTTTGCATTTTAAGCTCTTGACTTTACTTTTTAACCCCAGGACCTTAACATTATGACCTTATATCATATCCTTATTTCTTTGGACATGGAAGAAGTCTCATCTTTGGGTTGGGTTTCCTCTTATCATTTTAAGTGTATTTTTTATTATTATAATATGAGACTATTTTATTTTTTACAACACGATTCCAGGTGAAGCCTTTTTAATTATATATCTCTGCCTTGTTCTAACTTCTTTGGAAAATCAATTCCAGTTACTACCACAGCATGACTGGAAGAGCTGAATTTGCTGACCTTTGGATCATCTACCTTCTCATCCTGTGTGAAGTTTGGTTAGTTTTACGGGGTGACAGGAAGGAGAATGGAAAGCGAATCTCCGCAGACAAAGAAAAGGCTTATAAAACACGGCAGGCATAATACTGAAATTCCAGCGTGAAGCTGCACCTGCCTTAATTGGGTAACCTCATCACAGCCTCACTGACAACAACGAAACTGCCACATATGTAAAAGGGAATCCAGTTCAGGAGGAAAGAACTCTTCTGGATGGTTGGGTTCCCAAAGCCAAGTGTGTGTTCCATCTCCACGGCAGTAGCTCTCCAGCTTTTCACTGTAAATTAATTGTAACTCAATCATTATTAATATTTCAATGGAGTGAAAAAACCCCCTACAGTTTAGTTGTATGAGCCTTCTGTAATCTTGCAGTTTCCTAAGGCAGAGTATCATAGTGGCGATGTGTACATGTAGAACAAAATCCAGCATCCTACTTACTAGTGCTTTGACTTTGAGGTTAGCTATTTGATTCTTCTGTGTCTTGGGCTATAGTCTTAGCTGCCATAACAAAATACTTTAGACTGGATGGTTGATAAAAAAAAAATAGAATTATTTCTTTTTTTTCTAGAGGCTGATGTCTAAGATTGAGGTTGGGGTTGGTGTTTTGCTGGTCCATACAGCTCCTTCTCACTGTGTCATCACAGGGCAGAAGAATCATGGCAACACCCAGGGGCCTCTTTTGTAAGAGAGTTAAACAGGATTGATCCATGGGGGTGTTGCCTTCACGAACTTACCTTTAATCAGAGATGCACACTTTTTTATTGCTTTACTTTGGGGAAAAGGAATCTAGCACAAATTTGGATGCCTCCCAAGATTCCAGTTTTCAGCACTCTGTATCTCAGGTTCTCTGTAAGCTGTAAGAGAAAGCAAATTCCTTAACTCTGTGTACGGAAATGTCTCAGTGAAATTCAGTGATATGCAGAGTTAATATGCATTAAGAAATATAATTAAAATATTGGAGTATACACACAAAACATGTAGGAGTATTGTTTTATGTTCCTCCCTTCAGGAGCTGATCCTAAAATAAGAATGGTCTTCATGATAATCCCAAGAAAACCATGGGAACTGATATTAAGGCGGGAAGAAAGTCAGTAAGTGAGCATTAAATAATAGGATCAGGGTGTAGGTGAGCGATGAAGGGTGTGCCTGGCATATACGAACATGAGGGGACTTCTGGTATCACACATACACAAGGAGAACAGGGCAGGCTGAGAGAATCTACGGGTTAAATTCTACTGAGACTTCCGTGACACAATGTAGAGTATGCCCACCTAGAAGATAAGGATGCTGCCAAGGTTGCTCACAGTGTCCTGTCTCTCTGGGCTAAAGGATAATATCAGTTTGTAACCCCTAGCAAAGTGGCCTGCTCTTTGAATGGTTCATTAATGTGTCAACAAAATGACTGTTCTGGGAAGGTAATGGGAAGAACTATGGACGTTTGGGAACGTGGTTGAGGCACCACATTACCAGCTATGGGAATTCTATATAACGGCATAGACAGTCAGGAGGAGAGTGCCTGGCAGGGACTCAACCAGCAGTGAAATTAAGAAAATCGTCAAGAAAATGGACTAATATCTAAACCAAGCCTCAGGAGACTAGCTCTCTTGGTGACCCATCTGGCCTTGTGTCCCCTGTTACACAGACTCCCTAGGAACAACCTTGACACAAACGCGGACAAATGCACTCTAGTCGCTCATGTGGAAGAGTTCAAGCTGCTCCAGAGTCCCGAGACATGTGCAGCCTGGTGGTGCCCTGTAGACTCACACTGGCAGCTACTTCCTTGTAAGCTCCTCAAACACAGCAGGGTTACATGGGATGTGCTCGCTGTCACATGATTCTGAAGAGGAAGGACTGGAAATGGAGAATCAATGAATAAAAGGCAGCACGTTTGGGCGATTTTATTTATACTGTTCTTTTTAATGCTGTTTTGATGAAGACAAAAAGCTATAAAAAGACAGGAGAAGGTTTACTCTATGTGAAAAAGACATGGCTGCTCAAACTTCTCAATCCTCGCTGCTGTTTCTTTGGTCATTTGTCTTTGGGGAAGTAGAAGGCAGAAGCTGAGAAAACCAGCTTCAACTTCTTGATCTGAGCTCAGCTGATATCTACATTTAGAATTGTATACCATGGCCAGCATAATAAATATTCCTGACAGAAGGACCATTTCATGTTAATCATTTTGACTTATCAACAGTTGTTTGGAGCAGATACTTGCCCAGGTCCAATTAGCCAGAATGCAGAGCTCATGGGCCAGCAAGCTAATTGTTTTATTATTATCACCTTCAAGCATCTTTATCACCTCTAATTGAAATAGGGGGCTACTGTTACTGTTTGAACTGAAATGTCCTCTACAGGCCCATGTGTTGGGCACTGTCATAGCACTGTCTGTGACCTGGGGAAACTTTCCGTCTAAAACCATGGCTGATGTAGTTGGGTACTGAGCTCGGGCCTTTCAGGTTTGTACTCTGGCCTGTTTCTGGCCAAGTCCTCTCTGTTCCTGTCTTCTGGTGTAATGGAAGCAACCACCTCATGCAAATGTTGCCCTACAAGCAAATGTTTCCGACCACTGTGCCTTCACTGCAATAATCGACCAGAAACATGAGCCAAAATCAGTCTTTATTTAGCTGGTCCTGTCATAGAGGACAGGAAAGTAGTCTGTGCACACCTATCTTCAATCTGAACATCAGTATGTGAACCTTCTATCGAATCCCCAAACGTTGTATGTTTTATCCCAGACACTTCCTGAGATGGTCAATGAGAGGGTACCCAGGGTTCCGAGAGGTAAAACGAGTGGCTGTCCCTCAGATATGAGCCTCTGGGTATTCTGGAAGTTTATTTTGTAATTCACTCATTGTTTTTATTAGTCCTTTGAGTATTTCATATGCTTTTATTATATTTGGAAATCTATTTTAAAATTTTCCTATAACCATTTTAATCATGTTCTTTCCCTTTTCCCAACTCCTCCTACCCTACCCTCTTCAACTTCATTTTATTTCTCTCTCAAAAAAAGAATCCCTGGCAGGCGGTGGTGGCACATGCCTTTAATCCCGGCACTTGCGAGGCAGTGGCAGGCAGATAGATATCTGTGAGTTTGAGGCCAGTCTGATCTATAAGAGCTAGTTCCAGGACAGCTAAGAAACCCTGTCTCAAGAACAAAAACAACAAAAGAATCCTTTAAAAACACAAGAAGACAAAACAACAAAAAAGACAAAAACAAAATATAACAACACCTCCAAAATAGCACACACGAAAAGCACAGAGTTTGTTTTGTATTAGCCAACTACTCCTGAGCATGAGACCCTGGAGTGTGGTTGATTTGTTCGGTGCCACTCCTTTGGAGAAAAAAGTTTTTCCCTTTAGTAGTATGAACCTACTAAACATAGCTTCTTGGTTAGGAGTAGGACTTTGTGTCCTTTCTCCTCCTCTGTGCTTGGATTTTGTCTGGTTTGAATGTGTACATGTTGAGGGTGAGTGAGGCACGTGAAAAAGCTGTGCTTCATTTAAAGATGTTAGTTAAATGATTATAACTAAAAAAAAAGATTAAAAAAACCAAATCATCAAAGTCATCTTAAACTGAAAACATAGCAGAGATAATTCACATCTGGAAACCGTTGTTTAAGGGGAAACGTCCCAGTGTCTGCCGATTCTGTCTGAATTCTGTGCTTATACTGAATTTGTCAGGGCTCACGCTTGATCATTGCTGTCTTAATTCCCTGCAGAATCGTCTTGACCATGTCAAATTCCTTCCAGCTTGCCCAAGGACTTAATAAGAGACAGTCCTTTCTTTCCCATTTATATAAAGCAACCACAGGGACTCCTACATAAAATCTCATACAAAAATTATTATTCAGAGTTTAATGTCAAAGTAAACTCATTTTATTCATATATATTGTACTTATTTTTGGAAAGAAGTTCCTAAGTTTTATTAATTTCCTGGCTCCTAGGATATTCAAAGCAATGTCTCAGCTCTTCAAATAAAATTAGCTCTGATTATTAAAGCACTCATATCCACTCATATCTTCATCCCTTTATTGGGCCTCATCATTAAGTTTTATTATTTCCTTTGAGGTCTGCAAAATTCTGTGTCTTAGAAGGTGTCAGGTAGGGGCAGTGAGATGATATTTGACAGTTTTAGTTAATACAGTCTTTGTTTCAAGTACTGTAGAAATACTCATCAACTGTGACAAAGGTTTAAAAAAAATCTAGATCATTTAATAGATTACTCTGTCACCCTAGTGAACTCTTTATGAACCCACCTTGTTAATGCCTCTTGCCAAAGGTAAGGTCAGTTTTGATATCTATCCCAAAATAACATTCTTCTTGCTTTTGAACTTTTCATAAGTTGAATAACAAGTTCTATACTTTAGGTCTGGCTTCCAAAACTTAACATTATATTAGTGATCTTTATCTATATTATTTATTTTTCATATTTCACTGATGTTAAATATTCCATTGTCTGTTTATATTATCACTTATCTGGTATGGTGTAGAATGGTTTGCTCTTTAAAATGAGCAAGGGTTGGAGTCTTGGTTGTTCTGAGAGATGTTAGAACCAAAGCCTGAGAAGTGAGTAGGTTATTGGACATCATCCTCAGAAGGGATTAATGCATAAGTATAAAGATTAGATAAGATTTCTTGGAACTAAATAGGGTACCACTTTAGCAGATGTTGTAAAATCAACTTGACATTTTTGTCTCACTCCTTTTGGTCTTTGTTATTCCATCATGTAAGCCATGCCTCTCTCCTCCATCACACACACACACACACACACACACACACACACAAGTGCATGTGCATAAACTTTTATTCCACCACTACCTCAAAATGCTATTCCAAATAATTCTCTCAACAGAAACTATTGCTGACACCAGGCCTTTGAATCTTCAGAATTATTGACTTCATTTGGGGACATGGATTCGTTTCCCAGGACTACTGTAACTGCAGAAATGTATCCTACAGCAGTTCTGGAAGACTAAAGTCCAAAATCAAGCTGCCGAAATAGCCAGACTCATTCTAAGCTCTAGGGATGAACCCCTTCTTGCCTCACCTGAATGGTTCCATTCTGCCCTTCTCCTTGTGTGACCTTATCTTCTTCCCATCATTTCCATTCTTAAACTGCCTCTCAAGAGGATATTTGTCACAGGGCTCAGGTTCATCCAAGAAATCTAGGATGTTCTCATATCAAGATCCTAATTAGTTAAAACTACAAAGATCCCCTTTCCAAAGTCATACATATTCTAGGGGTTAAGATGCAAACACATTTTTGGGTGAGCACCACCCAATCCTTTATTGCGCTGCTATGAAGAGTACTTCTGGAAACCTTTGTCTTTTGATGAGTATGTTATGCATTTCTTTTTAGTTAGTTCTAGGTACAAATCCAGAAACGACTAATGCTGTGCTAGTACAGCCGTAGTAAAACATTTAAAGGGGTTGTGGAAAGGCACAGTAATCTCTGATGCTAATCCCAGCAGGTTACAAACACAGAACTAGAAAGAATGAAGCTAGCATGTGTTAAACAACTACCCAAAATTCCACACATGATTAGTGGCCAAACAAAAAATGAGCATATTTTTAAATGGCACAGGACATTGCTTAGCGATATGAATATCCCCTAGTGTTTTCCTTGAATTTCACGTTCTCATGAATAGATCTGTTAATTAGACTAGACACAATATTCTGACATTTCTTACCCGCATGAAGTATTGGCTTCCCAGTGGGTGCATGAAACATAGCAAAATGGAGGTCTGAGGTCCAACCTTGCCATTTTACAGATGAGAAACTTAAACACCAAGATGAGGAATATCTTTCTTTTTGTTCATAAATGAAGATAGGTCTTGCCATACCTTATCAGTTGCAATTAGAATTTTAGCTATTTACAGAAGTAACTTTCTGTTGGGAACTTATATTTGCTGGAGTATGCCCACAAAGGAAGGATTAAAACGCTCTGTAGAAGGAAATAAGAACAGGGAGGAGAAGAGACAAGACGAGAAGAGGAAAGGAAAGGGGAGGGGAAAAGAGGGGTTCATTAGAGGGCAGAAAAGAGGGAGGAAGACTTAAGAGATACCAATATTTTCAGAGTACAGAGCAGGAACACCTGATATGCTGCTTCCAAACTTCTTTTTACATGAAACATGGACTCCTTCTCTGAAAAATGCATGATAAAACAGGCATCTTGTATGTTAGGCAAGACATTTGATTTTTATCTCTGAGTTGGAAGGGCTGAGAAGAGATAAAGCATGTGGAAGATGAGCTCAGGTCAGGGCTAACAGAAGCACATTTGTCCCTTCCCAGAAATTCACAGAAAACTCGAGTCTGTGGACTTTGCCGGCATGTACAAAGCAGAGGTTAAGGCAATTGTGTAGAGATTTCGGTGGACCAGAAGCTAGAAGGATACTAGGGTTCCTATATATAGCTTTTTTTGAAACAGAGTCTCATTTCTTAATAGAGTTGATTTAGTTTGGGGGTATTCTCCCACTAAATTTAGTGCTCTCTTCTGTAAATCACATATATCTAAAAATGCCTTAATATGACTCACAATGCTAATAAAATCTAATGAAATGATATCTTTGCCCCTGTCCCTAGATTGGGATGTGTGCAATATCTACATACCCTTTCATAACTAACCTGGATCAATTTAGTGGAATAACAGGAACCAACGGCCAGCTCTGTAGTCAGTGCTGTGGGATTTGATTGCTGTCTATATCTTTTTCTTTTCTTCTATATTATCCCTTAGCCTCTGAACATTTCCTGCTCTTTCCCTGGGGGACTCTATCCATAATGCAGGTATCTTTCCTATTGCTCCTGAAATTCTCCATTTCATAAAGTCTTCCCTCCTTGCCTCTACGACAAGCTGATCCTAAGAATGATCCTGTTTGGTGTCCTGCCAGTATGAGAGCCTTGTGTCTGCTTTCTGCTTTGATTGCTTTCTCTGACTTCTGGGGATTAAAATCAAACCATCATCCTTGGTAGCAACTGTCTAGTTCCAAACAAAATGCACTTTCTCTGCGGGCTCGTGTAGGAGGAAATTATGTATCATCTCGGATTTCTGACTAAGGGAAATTGAAGACACCTTTGCTTCACTGGGGTTCACAGAATGTGTGGGGACACTTGAATGTGTGGGTGTTATTTGTCACTAAACTCAGAGGTAGCTTTGGAGACGGGCTGTATGAAGAAATGGTGGGTATGATCATACGGGGGAGAACAAAAGATGATGGATATTCCTTGGTCTTATGGAGAAGTCTCTAGGGTCCCTGCAAAGCAACCCCCCCAAATACTTCGAATATGTATCAGAACAAGTGGGGTGGTGAAGGGACACGGAAATTAGTGACTCTTCTTATACTATGGCAGTTACATCCAAGGGGAAAGACTTCCTTTTCCGTAGCCCACTCATAGCCCAACCTCAGTGGCCCCGGAGAAGGGTGGGGGCTCTTCCTGCTGACAAAGAGCTCCTGTTACAAGCATTGCCACTGGCTTCCAGAACATTTGCAGCACTCAATTTATGTAAAATCTCAGTGACTGTGTTCAGGGCTCTTGAGGAGAACTTATCCGTTGTGATGTGGAGAAAGCAATCACAAAGACTGCAGGATCCTTACACGTTTATACCAGGAAGAGAGGATACATCTTGTTTCCATCAAAGAGAAGGCATTTTTTTTTCTTTTTTCTTTTTTTGGTTTTTCGAGACAGGGTTTCTCGAGAAGGCATTTTTTATTAAGACACCAAGACTGAGGAATTGTCAGAAGAAGAGACTACTATTTATTTTAAAGCTTGGTGGCTTAAATATGGAAGAATAACCCTGCATAGCAGTCATTGTTTAGATAACTAGCTGGCCACTATCCTATTCTCAAAATAACTAATTTGGGGTGTGGTTCTCTGAGAAATTCAACTCACAAGTTACATCTTATGCAACAATTACAAATGAGAATTACCACACTGGGAAAATAAAAGAACAATTAATTAACCATACTTTTATTAACATTAAATATAATTTCACATTTAATATATCTGCCTCTTTAAGTAAGTATAAAAGTCATATGACTTATGTCAGGCCTTTAAAAAGAGTCACTTCAGTTAGCTTAGCACTTAATAAAATCATTAGGATGTGCAAGAGGTCTGCTTCTCCACAGTCATAAAAGTTTTCAAAGTATAAAAGGCCTTTTATGTCCAAGGGTCTGTCTCTTTCAGAAGAACTGCACTTGTGGGACTCACGGTGGCATCACCTCTATGTTTGAGAAGTTGTTCATATGACCCCAAAGCTGGCTAGACTCTTCCATGGACAGTACTTCAGCACTGATTCTTCTATCCATGTCCAGATCTTCTGTCACCTCTGTGTGTGCAAGGAATGACTCTGAAATTACAATTTTCTTATAAACAAACGTTTAACTCTCAAACATGGGCTCACGTATACAAAGCAAATCGAAGCTCTCACAGCCATACCGAAGTGGCAGTCATATTTATATTCTGAAAAGAGTTGAAATGACGTACAACCAAATGGCTCTAGAAGGTATAACATTATATTAATCATTCTCAGCATAGGCCCCAAACACAGTAATGGTGATTGTAAGAAATATGAGGGGAGAGAGGACTCAAAATATAAGACCAAAATCTTAGTCTGTAAGTCCCTAACTGGTGAATCTTAAAATGAAACTGACAGCATAGCTTCCCTTGTTTCCAGAAAGTAGTGTTTGAAATTCCATACATGACTCATCCAGATGACTCCCACACCTCTGCCCAGGTGCTTTTAAAGCAAGAGGAATGGTGGGAGAAGAAGGGTCTGTCTGAGAGAAGAGATTTCAGAGACTTGGAAGTGAGTCATTCTAGAGACTGAAATATTTGGGTCTCTCTAGGAAGTTATTTCTCACTTCTTTTCTTTGAACAGTCCAGGTCCTAACCATGCTGTCAATCTTTCCTTTGATAAAAAATGGTTTTATGCAGTAAAGTAAGTTTTATATAGACACTTCACTATTTTCTCAATGTTTCTGTGATCATTAGCCTTTCAGAAAAAAAAAATAAAAACACTAGAAAACGAATAAAGATTTCCTAAAGAAAACAAGTCGAATTCACTCATGACCTGTGCCTGTGTTGTATGAGAAGATAGGGCTTCACCTTATGTGATGGAGTTAGCAAGTATGGTTATACCAATGTCAGCCTATCCATGTGCAGAATGTTTCATTACATTCTTCCAGATGCACAGTGAACATGGCATCATTGACACATTCCGAGCTTCTCCGATAATACAAAGTTCCAGTGGGGGAATATCTGATGTCCATCTCCTAATCTGCAGGCTCTAATAGCCCCAAGAAGTTGGTGGCCAGGAACTTGGATCCTCGACACATCAGGTCAGTTCACATGCTGTCTTAACAAAATAAGTGATTCTCACAAAGGAGTGTTCTTCAGCTAAGACTAGTTCTGCTAATTAAGCTAAAAGACATAGTTACTTGACTAGTTCCTTCAATATGTTGCCTTTACTGATTTTTAAGTGGAAAGTTGCAGAGTTTATTATTCTTCTAAATTGGATGAATTTGATGACCCCCCCCCCCCAGATCTATATCTCCACCTTTAAAGATTTCCAAAACTCACAACTAAGTAGTGGTAAAAAAAATACTTAGTGATGGAGTTCAGTGAGTTATATAAAGTTCTTTGCAATGATCCTTATGTAAATTGATAATTGTTGATCATCTCTGCTCAAATACGGTACAACTGTAGTATCATGATATTGTAATCTGAACTGTTAGTTTATGACTGTGGAGAAAATAGAGTCACTAATATTTTACCTCATGAAGCAGCAAAACGAAGTTCACAAATAGAAATTTCAGTATGATTTTTTACAAGCAGCCTGGGCATTTTTCAGACTTGTTTACTGTACCATCAACTCCATCTTCAGATGAACCCTGTAATCTAACTCCTAAGAAGCCAACTTAAATATTGTTATTTAAAATATTGGTCCATATTGAAAGGTATAGCTCTCAATCATGAACTATAAGAAAAAGAAGTACTCATTCTTCTTCTAGTTAAACCACTAGCTGGGAAGTTTTGAGAATTCAATTGTATTTTGAACATCCCTGCCTCCCTGAAACTCAGACCATTCTGTAGCTGGGGATATAACAAGCAGTACCTTGATTTCTATGCTGTTAGAATGAAAATGATGGGTGGTAAAGCTGCAGATCTGAGACACAAAACAACTGAGTTAACCGTGCCAGGTGAGCAGGTGACGTTTTCCTATTGGCTGCTGGCAGAATATCAAATATGGAAACAGAAACTACCGGACCACCATACATCCACCCTGTAACAACGCAGCACTTCCACAGTTGACCTGACTCTATAAAGCGGCTGTATTTTCAATCGTTAGTCAACACGAGGGAGCCTGGATTCTTGTTCTTTTTTCTTCTTTTGATATCTAAGGACAGTGACTCTAGTCCATGTACAGAGAAGATTGGTGTAAACAGAGGAGGGGCGCAGAGAAAGGAGAGAGGGCAAGTCTAACATAGATTCTAGATTGCAGGATATTGCATGGCTACATTTTTACCAGTTACTGCCCACAAACGTCATGGAAACACAGGACTGCTGTCTAAGAGCCACACGGAAACACCTGCTTCACTTGTGCTAAGGATGAATTTCTCTCCATTCCCACATCAAACCATGCGCAAACAAGCAGGGAATAATCATCACAAGCCACAGAAATTAGTTCCATTCACAACTTGCCTTTGCACCCAGTGGATACAGGATAAGAAGGTGGTTTTATTTTCATGTTTTATTAACTCTTCATGTACATTTGCACATCCTTCTCAATAATTTAAACATGTCATCTAGAGCTAGGTAGTCAGGATTCCTTGGGGCCATCAGGACAAGACTAGGTTGCACATGTCATAGTATTCAAAACTAGGACCCTTGAAAGGAAAATATATTGATTGTTTTTATAGGATTATAACAGGAATGAACTAATACCATATTTTGTTAATATATAGGTAAAATACCAGATAAGGCATATACAGGAAATAGAAGATAATATTTTCTCACAGTAACTATTCTGATACTACCTCACACATGAAGGAAGGGTGTAGAATATCCTAAGACTGACAAGTCATCAATTAGATGAAGAGCATTAAGTATGACATCTGGAGGACCGATGAAAACAACAGCATGATTATAGAGGGTCAGAATGTTCTCCTGTGTCAGGACATTAGGGATGTGATTTAGTTTTCTCTCAAGAATGCTGGGGGGCCGGGCAGTGGTGGTGCACACCTTTAATCCCAGCACTCGGGAGGCAGAGGCAGGCGGATCTCTGTGAGTTTGAGACCAGCCTGATCTACAAGAGCTAGTTCCAGGATAGGCTCCAAAGCTACAGAGAAACCCTGTCTCAAAAAAAAAAAAAAAAAAAAAAAAAAGGAATGCCGGGGGATCTCTACTCCTCTCTCCCTCCTCCATTTCAAATCTCACCCAGATGTTGGGCTGGGAATCGGCTCTCACTCCTCCCATTTCAGATCTTACCCTTCAGAAAGTTTACAAGGAGTTGGTCGTTGGTCCTTCCCTGAAGACAGTGCCTACGGGGTACTTAAGACCTAGCCCAGTGGCGTGATTTCTCTTCTGCTTCCCCCACCCCTCCCAAGAATCACTCAGGAGTTGCCTTGCTTATTAAACCTGGACTTTTAATATGGCCTGATATGACATTCTATCAGCAGAGGAACCACCATCCAGGAAATTCAAAATTCTTATCAAAGAAGACCCTGGCCTACCAGAGAGCTGGTGCATGATTCTCAGCAGGATCTTCCTTCCAAACTTTTTCCATTTAAGAATTAAAATGCAAATGATTAAGGACTCTGACAGATGTTACTAATGAGTTGGCGTTTTGAAGCTTTGATCTAGATCACATGATTTTTCTACACACCAGTGGCTCTTGCAGCAAGCTTATTTCTACCTGCAAAAATAATAAGGCAAGTGTCTTAGGATGTTTCCTTTTCCCAAATGTGTCTGTGGTCTGTAACTGGCTTTCTCATGTAACAGATAGAACCTCAGGTGGGAGTAAGAAAGATTTAAAAGAAGAATCTAGTTCCTTCACTTAATCTTGATGTGGTATTCTCTAGTTTTTCATTTCTGAAAGAGACAAGACTTTGGTTGCAGGGAAAAAAGATGTGTCTACAGTTAGACAGGATGTTGTGGGGCAAAAAGAAATGTACAGAGGCAGTTTGAGGCTTTGTGATACCACATACATCTCCCTAGTGCTGTATAATTGATTCTGTCAAGATTTCACCTAAGTCGTTATATTGTTAGGAAAACATAAATATTTACGTATATTAAATAAGATTACGACTACTAGCACAGAATGTTCAAGAGGTAAAACAAAAATTTCCACACAAAGCTACAGAGAATAATCATAGGACTATTAATAACTTTGTCAACAGTAAAGCAATTAGGTATCCTTTAAAAAATTAATAACTTCAACCAACCATTAATGAAATGCCTTTGGAATTTAGACTTTGAAAATAGTCCCTGAGTAAAAGATGGGATCTGTTTGCACACAAAACTCCATTGATTCTGAATTCCATTAACTGGCTCACCATGGTAGTCCAGTCTCCAGGACCCAGACTAGCCACCCCACCCCTGGTTACAAGGAAGCAGCTTCACAGCTCCTCTTTATTCCCTTTGCCCCAAAAGGAGGCTAACTAGCCAGGAGGGGAAGATGCTATTTCCCCATTTGTATTGCTTAAAGTTTGTAAGTTTGCAAAATAGAATAAAAAATAAGGTCAGATGTTGTTTTGCACTCAATACACTGGCTACACCTTCACCAACTGCTGTCCCAATCCCAACCTGAAATTGCAACTACACAGTTACCAGCAGTAGTTCAGCCACATGGGTTGCAGCCAGGCAGAAATTCTTTTCCCTCAGGGACTGGATCTATCACAGATCACAGCTGCAAAAAACAAAAACAAAAACACCCCAAAAAACAAAAAAATCAAAAACAAAAACAAAAAACACCCAACCAAACAAACAAAAACTTTATCTAAATCTCGATCCTTCTGTAGAACCCAGGATTCAAAGATGGAGGTAAAATCCTGCTAACTCAGAGAGGCTGAATAGCAAGTAGTTAACCTTTTGTGTAGCCCAAAAAGGGGCCTTCCTTCTGTTCAGTAACCATTAAAGAAGCCTAACTACACCTGATTGCTCTCTTTTTTTTTTTTTTTTTTTTTTTCCTCATGGTTTATTTTTTTTTTATATTTAAAAATTTCCATCTCCTTCCCTCCTCCTCCCCCCTCCCTCCCCTCCTTCTCCCCTTTCTCTCCCCTCCTTCTCCCCCTTCCCTCCCCTCCCCTCCACCCATACCTCCCCTCCCTCCCTCTCAAGGCCAAGGAGCCATCAGGGTTCCCCACTCTATGCTAAGACCAAGGTCCTCCCAACTCCCCCCAGGTCCAGGAAGGTGATCGACCAAGCTGAGAAGGCTCCCACAGAGCCCGTCCATGAAGAAGAATCCGAGCCCAGAGCCATTGTCCTTTGCTTCTCAGTCAGCCCCCGCTGTTGGCCACACTCAGAGAGACGGGTTTGGTCGCATGATCCATCAGTCCCATTCCAACTGGAGTTGGTGATCTCCCATTAGTTCTGTCCCACCGTCTCCGTGAGTGAACGCACCCCTCTCGTTCCTGACTTTCTCCCTCATGTTCTCGCTCCTTCTGCTCCTCATCGGGACCTTGGGAGCTCAGTCCAGTGCTCCAATGTGGGGCTCAGTCACCTTCCCCATCTGTCGCCAGCTGGAGGTTCCCTCACGGTCCTGACTTTCTTTCTCATGTTCTCTCTCCTTCTGCTCCTCATCAGGACCTTGGGAGCTCAGTCCGGTGCTCCAAGGTGGGGCTCTGTCATTTTCTTCATCTATCGTCAGGTGGAGGTTCTATGGTGATATGCAAGAAATTCATCAGTATGGCTATAGGAACTGGCCTTTTCAGGCTCCCTCTCCTCAGCTGCCCAAGGAACTAACTGGGGGCGTCTCCCTGGAAACCTGGGAACCCCTCTAGGGTCAAGTCTCTTGACAAGCCTCAGGTAGCTCCTTAAATTCAGATATATGCTTCCCTGCTCTCATATCCACCCTTCCTATATCCCAAGCACCCCATTCCTCCGAGCTCCCCCCGCTCTACCATTTCCTGTCAGCTAATTATTGAGTCAGTCTCCTGACCCCAGGTTCACTTTATTTAGCCAAACAAGTTTAACCACATCTTTGCATCACTAACAATAGCAGCACAAACGCATGTAACACACTTTTACACAGTTAATATACTATTTGACAACAATTTCCCCTTTTCGTCTAAATAGAAAAGATTTTAACTTAAACACAGTAAGCCTATGTACAAAAAGAAAAATTATCAAGTAAGGATTAAATTCACAATATTCAGTCCATTTGTGTCTGGCAAGTTTAAATAAAATACCCCATTATCTACCCTAGTTTAGTGAATCCAAAGTTTTATACTTATTTTACTTTCTGTCATAACTCAGAAAAACTATAACTATTTAGTCTTTAACTCCATAAAGCCCCCCAAAGTATGTAATATTACCCAACAACAGGAGACAACTGACTGCCTAAACAGCCATCCAAAGTTCCTCTGCATCACTGGGCTTTTTTTTTTTTTTTTTTTTTTTTTTTTTTTTTTTTTTTTTTTTTTTGGTTTTTCGAGACAGGGTTTCCCTGTAGCTTTGGAGCCTGTCTTGGAACTAGCTCTTGTAGACCAGGCTGGTCTCGAACTCAGAGATCCGCCTGCCTCTGCCTCCCGAGTGCTGGGATTAAAGGCATGCGCCACCACCGCCCGGCTATCACTGGGCATTTTTAATGAAGCAGGAAATCTGAAGGACTGTCCTGATTTGCTTTGTCAAGTTTCATCAGTTGCTTTCCTCTGGGCCCTGCAGAATATCTGGCAGAGTCTTCTGTGAAACAAGAATTTCAAAGGATTGTACTACCTTGTCTAGTCGAAGTTCGACAGTCTTTTTCCCATGTCCCACTTGTCCAGTCTATACGGCATGCTGTCAGCAATCAAGACAAGAGCAGTTTCTTGTTCAAATGGTTAGCCTTGGTACATTGAAAGCAAACTCCATATGGAGCTTCTTAGATGCACATCATCCTTTTATGAGGTAAATTGGTGCTGCCAGGAGCAGATGTCAGAAATAATTGTCATGAAACAAAAAAATTCCCTTAGGTTATTAAACATTTTAAATGCCATATTCTGTGGGCAAAACATACCTAATGTGACTACAAGTTTGTTTATCATACATTAACTGATAGTCTTATTTCTTAATTACCCATTGCATTTTTAAATGAGCTGTTTAAGCACAATACTCCAAACAAGAGTAGAAATATATATACAATATAACAAAAATAACTTTAAATTTGTGACAATATACCAAATCCATGCTATTGTAAAAATCTAGTTGTCTTTTTATCCTATATTTCTATATTCCCCTCAATAATAACAAACATACATAACCCACAAAAGACCACACAGCTCTGTAGTGAGGGGCTGTGGGCAGGCCTGCTTTTCATCCTGCCCAGCTCCCGGCCACTGGCTAGCTTATACCCCAAAATAACAACACACAAATTATATTCTTTTAAACACTGCCTGGCCCATTATTTTCAGCCTCTTACTCACATCTTGACTAACCCATATCTAATAATCTTTGTAACACCACGAATGGTGTCTTACCGGGAAAGATTCAGCAAGCCTGACCTGGTGGCTGGCTTCATTGCATCTCTCTCCCTGATGAGAGGCACGGCAGTCTGACTAATTTAGGAGAGGCGTGGCATCTGACTGAGCCATCTACCTCACTTCCTTCTTCCTGTTCTGTCTACTCCACCCACCTATGTTCTAACCTATTAGGCCAAGCAGTTTTCTTTATTAATTAACCAATGAAATCAACAGATTGATAGAAGACCCGCCTCCATCACAGCTCATCTTTTGGAAATATGGGCATTGGTTTTTCTAGACTTCTTCCTGCTGTCTGTGGGTGAAGTTATATTTTGTGATCCCTAAGAAAACTGAGGTAAAAGCCAAATTCTGGGAAGATCATCTGTAACCTTTGTTAATATATATCACCTGTGAAGAGTCAGGAGGTCTCCCCTGAATCAAGCCAGATCTATATCAACCCTGAAGGAATCCACAGCCTCTTGTTTCCTGAGGAAACAAAAGCAAAACCTCTTCCCCAAAGCATTTTTGACTTCCATTTGACAAATATATTTTTAGCTTCCTTTTTAAACTTAAGGTATTCCTAAATATCTAGGTTGGTTCACTTTAGCAGTTCTGCTCACACTCCCATGTTTCTTAGCAGCTGTCATTTGCTTATCAACAATCAAAACACTCAAAACCAACACAATACTATTTAGAACCCAGATTCCTTTCATATTTCATTGTTGTGTGGACTTTTTTCTTTTATATTACTTTTATTCTCTATTTAAAGACTTTACTGAATTATTTTTGAACTATCTATTTCTTTCTATAACTCTCTATATCTGTTTATTTTTTTCTTTCTTAAGCCTACACACATTTTTAAACACTGAAACCTGTGTAGAGCTTTTTTCCATCTGCATCTGTCTTTACTGTGTATCTGTAGTCTTTTTTTGATAGCATGAGTCTTTAAACTGCTAAGTGATGTGGCTAAGACCTCTGTTGCAGCTTTGGCAACTGGCTCCACCCACTTCTCTGGTCCCTGAAAGCCTGCAGCCTGGATGGTGGTAGTACCTTTGCTCAATGACTGCATTCTACAAGGCAAGCTCTAGGAAGATGGTGTCCTGTGGCAGTTATTTTTCTTTAGCTTACTGTTTCTATTTAGCATGAAAAGGGGCTGTTTAAATTCTCCGCTATATTGCAGAGTTTCTTTTCTTTTCTGTTTTCTTTTCTTAAGACAGGGTTTTCCTATGTAGCCTTGGAGCCTGTTCTGGAACTTGCTCTGTCAATTAGGCTCAACTCAAACTCACAGAGATACCCCTGCTGCCTGAGTGCCAGGATTAAAGGTGTGTGCCACCACTGTCTGGCAACAGCAGAGTTTCTTAAAGGAGCCATATCATTTTCTTTTCTCCCAGCTCCGGAATAAATACACAGAGACCAATTCTTACTTATGAATGCCAAGACTTAGCTTGGCTTGTTTCTAGCTAGTTTTTCTAACTTAAATTATTCCATTTCCCTTTAATTACATTTTGTCTCTCAACTTTTTTACCTTTCTTCTTCCTTCCTCCCTCCCTCCCCCCCTCCCTCCCTCCCCCCCCCCCCCTCTCTCTCTCTCTCTCTCTCTCTCTCTCTCTCTTTCTTTCTTTGTGACTTTCTTTGTGAATTTCTCTGTAGCTATGTGCTGACTCCTGGCATCCTTTCTCCTCTTTTCTGACTCTCTTCTTTTCCCTCTTCTCTTTATTCTCTCTGCCTGGCAGCCCCTCCTATCCCCCTCCTATCTAGCTATTGGCCATTCAGTCCTTTGTTAGACCAATCAGGTATTTCAGATAGTTAAAGTAACACAGCTTTACAGAGTTAAACAAATGTAACATAAAAGTCTACAACACATTTTTGCCTCATTAAACAAATATTCCACAGCATAAATGAATGCAGCACATCTTTAACTAATATTCCACAACAGTCAGGCTCAAAATTAAGCCATGGAATTTTACCAACATCTCAGGACCACAATATCAGTACTTTTGAAAGTTAAAAGGATTAATTATCTATTCAATTTGCACTTCATAAACAAAGAAATGAAAACACAGAACGGTAACAAGAGCAGTCAAATGTCAAATGCTTAGATGGATGGCATGTTAGTTATTGTTTTATTTGGATGACAAAATGCTTGGTGTAAAAATGTATAGAAGCAGAGATAGTTTAATAATTTTTGAAATTAAAATATATTATTCCCCTTCCTTCCTCTAGTCCCTCCCAAGTATCTCTTTGCTCTCTTTAGAATTAATGTTCTCTTTTTTCTTTAATTGTGTGTGTATGTGAGAGAGTATATATATATATATACATACATACACATATATGTATATATGTTTATAAATATGTGTGTGTATAATATTTTACTTAAACAAGACCTGAACAAATGTGCAAATATATTTTAGGGCAAAATCTCTAGTCAAGGGTGGTCTCAAGCTCTTTATGTAGCTGAGGATGACCTTGAACTTCTGATTCTCTTGCCTTCACCTCCTCAGTAACAGAATTACAGAAGCATATACACATGCACAGTGTGTGTAGTACTGGGGACGAAACCTCAACTTCATGCATGCTAGACTAGTAGTCCACCACCCAAGCTACCACATCAGCCCAAGAGGAAAGATTTTTTTATGTTGTTCATGATTTAAAAAATTTGAATCCATCTTAATGGAGAGGGTATAGTAGAGCAGAGAGGCTTAACTCAAGACAATCAGGAAACATATGCACATACACACATGAAAGAGAGAGAGAGAGAGAGAGAGAGAGAGAGAGAGAGAGAGAGAGAGAGAGAGAGAGAGAGAGAGAGAGTTGCATTAATAGGTAGTTTTCTTTTCCTCCCTTTAATTCTATATGACCCTGCAAAATATGGGGTGGATGGTACCACTAACATTTCAGAGTAGGTGTTCTCCGCTTAGTTAACTTTCTCTGAAAACACACACACACACACACACACACACACACACACACACACACAGAGAGGTACTTTACTGATCACGTAGACGATGCTCAATCCAATTATGTTGACAATCAAGATTAACCACCACAGAGTAAGGCGAGGCATAGAACCCAGGGTTTCTGACTCAGGGTCCTGTGCTTTTCCTTCTATAGCAGTCTATTCACTGCATCTCTAGACACTTCTCCAGTGGGTCATTGTTTTAAGTAGGAAGATTGACTAAAGCCATGTTGAACATTTCTAGTAAGATCCTGATGTGGCCACAGTGCTTTCCTGGTGTCTTTCTTTTATAGAACTCAACCCAAGTATTCAGGGAGGTATGGGCAAGCTTCCCTAGGTGATTGTTTGGTGGTTAACCCCTAATTAAAAGACAATTACCTATTTTCTAATTTTCATGCTTACATCTTTTTTTTTTCTCCCTGCTAAAAAGTCTATTGCTATCTGCAAACAATTTAGACATCAGTTTCTTGAAGTCTGGTTAAGGTTAAGTTTTATTCATTATTTAGGCTTCCTGCTAGCAGAAAATGTATTCAGGAGACAGCAAGAGCAGGTGGAAAAAGACCTCAAAGAACATGAAATAAATAGTGCAATTAATGTGATCTGAAACCAAAATAAAAGAATCTACCTTGAATAAGCAACATCACAAAGATACGGGAAATAGTTCTTGGATAAAAAAAAAAAAAAGCAAATCTGTTTCATCTGCTTTCTCAATGGGGTTTTCGAGTTGGAAAACGCTAAGGGTTAAGAGATAAAGCCTGTCTCTTCAGAACCTTATATTTATGCATGTTGTGAAGTATTTTTAGGAACCTGAAGGTAGATGAAGATTATGAGGAACAAATTTAGATGTTTTGTTTCACACAAAGAAGAAAGTGATTAGAACTGAAATTAATTAGTCTGGAGGTGGAAGAGGGGGTGTTTATCAAGCCATCGAAGCTTCCTGTAGATTTTACTATAATCTTTCTATTAACTTTAGGAAGATGATTGATAGGTTGGCAGGTACAGAGGTGAAAAGCAAGTCAAGAAGACCCATGTCGGAGCGCACTGGGATGAAATTGCTGCAGAGAAGTGTGCTCCAGGCTCATGGCGCTGATGGAGCATTTCCATCGGAGTGATTGCTGTGTGGCCACTGCCTAGCAGTGAGATAAAGCACATGCACGATATCTCTCTATGTGTGCACATTCTAAAGAAACCCTCTGCATACAAACAAAACGACTACAAATTTAATATCAAACTACAAATTTAAATTAAAATAAATTTTCAAAGGACCAGTGAGATGGTGCAACAGACAAAGGCTCCTATTAAACGAGCAACACTACCCAGAACCCACATAAAGGTAGAAAGGGCAAGATCACTCCTCAAAGCTGTCTTCTGAGTTATGCACATGTGCTGTGGCACACAGGCCCCCCCACCCACTGTGCGTGCAAAACCTCATATGAAATAATGTTTAATTGAAAAATTACAGGATCTTTAACAAATGTCCAAGGTTAAACCAGATTTTCCAGCTCCCAACTCTTTGCTCCGGAGCAGCTTTTCCTAACAGTGCCTTTCTGTCCCCTGGCATATGCCTGTGTACAGATCTTTCGCGATTCAGGTGAATTCATCTGAGTCCGGCTGGGATTTCTCATTGCACAGAGTTTTAGAGAGGTGAGTTTTTTTCATTGTCTTTCCAAGTGATCATAAACACGTTCTGATTCGTAAATGAAAGCCTTCTGTACTTCTTCTTAACTTGGCATTATTAGTCGATCTCACGGTAGAACGGTTTAACGCTAAGTCTTATGCTGACCCAAGCTGTCTAATAAAAAGACCCTATTCTGATTGAGGGGAAAGATGGTGATGAGTCCTAAAGCAATGATTCTAATCATAGGGTCTTCTGTTTTCATGGCTTGCTAAGTAGCAAGGTGAAAAGAATGTGGCTCGGGTGTTTTGCAGCTCAGGCTGCTATCCTAGCATTTACGCAACGCTGACCTTCATTCCTCTCTTCTGTTTAATGGCGTTCACTCGGATCTTTACTGTCCATCGTTGATCACTGTCTTCATGAATAAATTCAAAATAGCTAAGGATTACCACAAGGCACAACCAACCCAGGCGCAGCGTCACCTGCGGATGTTTCTTGGATGAGTCCCAGTGCCCGTGTCTGCCTGTCAGATTTCTTTCCTGCAAGGTTCCTAAGAATCTATCTGTCCCAGTGGAAATGCCCATCTCTGGACTCACAATCGATCCTCTCTTGCCCTTTATGAAGTAACCGCTCGAAGGAGTGGCTGCCTCGTGACATCTTCACATTCTGACCTTGAAGACTTTGTCGGCTTTCCCATCTTCCCATCTCATTTCTCCGGCAAATTTCAAGCCACATTCTTTATCCAAGCAGCACTCATCTCCTCTTTGTCTTCCAAGGCACGTAGTGGAATCGCATATTTTAGAGACATACAGTAGCAAAATGAACGTACAGAAACGTGCACTGCTGGGACCAGCCATGCCCTTCTCAAGGCTCACTGGATCCAGAGGGAGAAAAACACTCTAAATTGACAGGATTCACGGGTCCGCACAGCAGGGGAACCTATTCATCTTCTATGATTGCTTCAGAAGAACTTACTCAGGATAGATGTTACATAAATCCAAGAGATTCCTGGTATTGCACAGCATCCTAATGAAATTCTTAACTGCTAAGCACCTTTATTGATTCCAGAGAATTCATCAGAGAGAACTGGAATAATAAGGTACATTAACACTTTCTATGATACATAATCCTTTTCCAGAGCTTTGAAGCCCCGGAGGACACTGAACTAAGGAAAGAATTTGCTTTTCAGTCTCCTGTGACTCTTAGCCAAGGAGAAAAGCAATTTCTCCCAGCCTGTTTTGCATTTCGCTGTTTTTCATGTCTGAGGCATTATTAGTGTATTAATCTTCTGCTAGCAAATGAATATGCAATATTTACAAGGGCTTATTTTTGTTGTTGCTTTTTAAATAATGCATAGTGTTTCTTCACAAAGCCTGAGATGAAAAGTAACTGCACATTTCGGGCTGCATTAGATTAAATAGAAAAACCGAGAAGCTCCAAATTAAATGCAATCCACACCAATCATTCCAGCACCGATTCTAACCAGTTCTTTGGTTTGTAGGGGTCGCTTGTTACAAGAAGGGTCTAGATCCTTGGGGATAATGTGCTTCCTGGGCTGAAGTTGCTAGGGCAGGGAGGCTATTAACTCACCCACCTATTAAGTCACAAAAAATTGTATTTTTCATGGTTGTCTATCAAGGGCCAAGTGTATGACCACAGCAAGAGATCTAGAAGCCAGCCATACTGTTTATAACACTATGCATGTATAAAGATAGAGTTTTCATTGGGAAGTAGATGTCAGAATGTGCTCTTGGCCCTACACCCATTTTGTAATTAATTCAACTTCCATCTGAGGCTATATGGTCTTCTAGATATCATAGCAGCAACCAAATGATCAGTAAATACTATCAGCTTAGAAGGAAGGCTTCCCTTTTCCTACATGTGGGTTGGGGTAGTATTATTACTGAGTCCTGATATGGCAGGGTTTTTTTGTTTTTATTCTATATACCATCTTGAAAGATTCATTACAGTCCTTTGTCCTCAGATTTCAACTGCTGTGGAGTCAGGCTGTCTCGCCAGGTGATTAGGAAAGGATTCTCAACCGATAGTTCTATTTTATGTTTTCTTCTGGTATCCACTCTCCAGAAGACCCTGAGTGCTGCTGAGTGGAACGAGAGAGCCGTTCTATGATATCTTTGCGAGCATTAGCTAAAAAGTGCCAATGTGCCAAATACCAGAGAAGCAAACCACGACCCAACATGAGACAGTGCTTGCTTTTAGCAAGCTATGTAGCCTGACACAGAAAGGTATTAAGGCCACGGAGGCACAATGTGTCAGAAGAAAGGAGAAAGCAAGGTTTCATGTCAGTTATTGTACTACCCTGTGTGGCTCCCTACAGTCAGGAGACCCAATGGATAGAGACACCACTAAATCTCACGTTCATTTTAATGTGAAAAGGGTAAAAGCACTACCCACTCTACAGGATGAGCACTCAGTGGCTGGAGCACAGATGCCCGATAAGCTATGGAGCAGAACCATTAACACCAGGGCTGAACCTCGGTGTATGCTGAACTTTCCTGTGTCTCCTGTGCTTGGGGTCTTCCGCCAAGACCCTAGTGTAGAGATGAACTGTCTTTTCCTGCCTTCTTTCTTTAAACTGTGGGTTCATCACCTGTTCTCTCATCTGGACTTAGCTCCACGGAGACAAACAAGACCCCTTGCTCTTCTTTGTCCTGGTCCCCATCCCAGATAGTTAGTTGCTATGTTGCAGCCACATTTTCTTCATAATCTGTTTTTCATCAATTTCTTCAGTGCTCTCTGGTCTCCAAATTTTGCATTATATTAGCAGCTGACTCTATATCCAGTAAGTTTCTCTCCAAGTTTGTTACATATAAGTCCTTCTTCTTCTTCTTCTTCTTCTTCTTCTTCTTCTTCTTCTTCTTCTTCTTCTTCTTCTTCTTCTTCTTCTTCTTCTTCTTCTTCTTCTTCTTCTTCTTCTTCTTCTTCTTCTTCTTCTTCTCCTCCTCCTCCTCCTCCTCCTCCTCCACCTCCTCCTCCTCCTCCTCCTCCTCCTCCTCCTCCTCCTCCTCCTCCTTCTCCTCCTTCTCCTTCTTCTTCTTCTTCCTCCCAGACAGAGTTTCTCTGTAACAGTCCTGGGTGTCCTAGAACTAGCTCTTATAGACCAGGCTGGCCTCAGACTCACAGAGATCCTTCTGCCTCTGCCTCCCGAGTTCTGGAATTAAAGGCATGCCCCACTACTGCCTGGCTAGGCCATTCTTCTTATACTGTAGCTGCTGTGTAGCTGGCTGGCTGTAGTAGGTGTATTAGTGTGGGACCATCTCCAGGTGATTACATAGTGCTGAGGGCAGAGCCTCAAGCCTATTGGTATCCACTTGCTGAAGGCACTAGAAGCCCCGGGAGGTCAACTCATACCACTGGCTTCTCTTCACAGCACATCCTTCCTGCCAAATGAAAAAGCAAATCATTCTTCCCCACAACCTCACCCCGTCCGTGGGTACTAAACTAGGAGGCTCAGTAATTCTGTGCTCTTGGCCAAGCAACTTCACCAAGGATGGCACATTCATAAGGCAGAGACGATTAAATTAAATAAGGCAAAGCTGAAAAGTGCTGCACGTTGAGCTTGAGTTGAAGTTAATGCTCAGAACGTGTCGGCCCTTCCCCCCTCAGTCTCTGGCCTCCTTCCCGAGCCTTCAGCGTTGATCTTGTCATCCCACCTTTTCTCAGGCTACTCCTTCCGCCAGAGGGAGTGTCTTTCTTCCATTTGAATTCTATGCCATTATTCTAGCCTTCCCTTTAGAGCAATTATTCTTCCCATTGGACCATAGTCATCTTACTACATGGGCATCGGGGCTGTCCTCAAATACACGTTTGCTTTTCCTTTTCTGTTGTTTTGGAGATAGGATCTTCTGCTTCAGCATCCCGCTTGCTGGGTTGCCAGACAGGAGCCACCCTGCCTGACTCCGTCACTTTCTCTGAAAGTAATAATTTTATGTTAACAGGCATCTCTAATCTGTCTATTGGCTGTGTCTCTAACAAAGGGGCATGCTCCGCTAGAGGGAGGAATTATGGCAATGGAGCTGTCTTTCTAGAACATAGCAGGTACTTAATGGATACTCTAAATAAAAGGACCAATGTTATAATCTAAAATTCATGTTATAATCTAAAACTAGTGCTTAGTTTCCATTCAAATATGGAATGCTTTGTTTTACAGATTTCAGAAAGATCTCTATCCTTCTTGTTTCTGTACTTTAGTGTTTTGCTGTTGTTCAGAGCATTATTTTTTTTCTTGGCCTCCATATTCCTCTCTCTCTCTCCTTCCCTCTCCCTCCCCCCACCTCTAGCTCTCTCAGCCTTGATAAATTAAGTCACTCAGGAAGCACTTCTCTGTGCTTTCCCCCAAGTACTTCAAAGAAGGTTAAAACAAACTCTTCGAAAAGATGAGCTTTTATTGGCAATTTATTTCTCTAATTGATGGAATTAAAATAAGAGTGGCAAATTAGTTGAGTTTGATCTCAGGTACAGAGCTCAACATGAGTAAGCCTTGTAATGCAGTCCTAATTGCCATCTGCATGACTGTGATTAAAAACATTACATTATTTATTTAGCCTTTGATGCTAATTTCAGAACCAGAACCGACAGTTCCTTCCATTTCCATTTCCAGATGCTGCCTGCTACTGTTGCAGGTTTCCACTATAGGTTAGGAAGCTACAGGTGGGACTTCCCAAGCCAGCTGGGGAAAACACTTCCTCTTCAGAGGGGAAGGGATGCTGGACTGTGAAACAACGGGATGGTGGTGGGGTTTCAGAGCATTAGAACCGAAACGAGAGTCCAGTGACTCAAAAGCTGGTCTGAAGTGCTCTGAAGGCGGTACCAGACAAATCTGCAAGGCTGTCGAGTTTCACAGTGAGACAGACAATGGTGTTAGACAGATGTAGGCTTGTGGCATGCTTGACTTCTCTTGGGTTGGTCTGTTCCTCCCTCGTCCGAATCAGATGCCTCTGTGCTAATTTCACTTCCCATTATTCTGATAAGGACACGGCACACCAAGAGCCAGCAACTTGCTGTCACGGGAACCTGGATTTAAATCACATCTGGCAACCATGGGGCCTTTAGCAATGTTTAATTACCTTTGTGTGGTCCTAATCTCCTTGAGCAATAAATACTTGCAGATAACAAGAGCTACTTCATAGCCTTTTTATGCAATGAGGATAACCTCAATAAAATATTACCTTCATTTATAATCATTAGAGGCTTTACTGTTAAGCTCCAGGTTAAGGTATGTGTGTTTTAATAAGAGATTTTCAGAAATCATAACTCTCTGTCCAAATGTTTTACTATATGTTGCTAAGAAGTTAAATGCTGGAAGGTGTGTGTGTGTGTGTGTGTGTGTGTGTGTGCACGTGCACGCTCAAATATTGGGAAATAAGATCTTTTGGACCGAATACAATGTGCCAGCTTCAATCACTGTCTGATCATCCCTCGCTTATCAATTTCTACCTGTGGCATGTCTCACAGAATCAGTAACTGGATGCTTGGAAATTTTCTTAAATTAAGTGTCTCAATCCCATGATAACAATTCCATTCAGTGATTCCATCTCTTGATTACACCAGCTTCCCGGGGCCACGCTTACTAGTTTGATTCTGGAAGATTATTTATGAAACCTCCTTCTACCAAGTGGGTGTATAGCTGGTTCTTCTATCTTCATCATTCATGATCTGGCTCTTTCTATAATTGTTAAATGACAAGGCTTAGTGAGTGGGCAGCATATTTTATTTGATTGTTGCTGAACAAATCGTAATGGTGTGAGACCTTGGATGAGTACAAACATGTGGACCACTCTTGGTACTGGATAGAGTCAGCTACGCCCTCAGTAGACTTTGAACTGAGGACCTGCTGTCATTTGTCTATTACAAGGCCTGATGAAAGCTTTTAAATTAACTATTGGGACTGAAAGAAGACCTAGGGATAGAAAAAAAATCAGGAATTTAAAGAGGTGGTTTAATCCAAGATGGCATTTTTTGTTGTTGTTGTTAGGAAGACTACATCACTGTTTTTAAGACAAAACAATGAATCATTTGAAGATTTTTGCAGCGCTCCAGTCAGTCCGATTAAGGTGATTATCTATTTTGGGATTAAAATGTTATTGGTAGAAAGAACTTTGAACCGTCTCAAAGTCGTGCTGTGATTACAATGAAGTAAGAGCTAGCACTCTCTGGGGGCTTCTTCTGCCAATCTTCACTACGGATTGGAGAGTTAACCATATCAACAGTACTGAAATGGTAGTTACTGCACATAACCTGGGTACGCAGCATTCTGGAGCCTAATGGCTTTGGAAGGAGCAAAACATGATACTTTTGTCAATATTTGGTGGCCACTGCTTATGAGATGGCAAAGCATCTATGATGAAACACAGATGAAATATATTGAGAACAAGGATTAAGAAGTTAAATGATCTATATATGTTTTTTCTTTGGGTTCACCTTCTTATTTAGCTTCTCTAGGATCACAAACTATAGGCTCAATGTCCTTTGTTTGTGGCTAGAATCCACTAATGAGTGAGTGCGTGCATACCATATTTGTATTTTTGGGTCTGGGTTATCTCAGTCAGGATAGTGTTTTCTATTTCCATCCATTTGCATGCAAAATTCAAGATGTCATTGTTTTTTACCACCGAGTAGTACTCTAATGTGTAGATGTGCCACACTTTCTTTATCCATTCTTTCATTGAAGGGCATCGAGGTTGTTTCCAGATTCTGGCTATTACAAATAATGCTGCTATGAACATAGTTGAACAAATGATTTGTAGTATGATTGGGCATCTCTTGGGTATATTCCCAAGAGTGGTATTGCTGGATCCTGGAAATTGGAAACAGACAAGATCGCCAGGCAAAAGTTGAGAGCATGGGGGTGGGGTGAGGTGAGGGGAAGGGGAGAGAGGGAGAGAGAAGGAAGAAGGGGAGGGTTGGATAGAGCTTGGGGGAATGGGATGGTTGAGATGGAAGAAGGACAGATATGGGAGCAGGCAAGAAGATATCTTAATTAAGGGAGCCATTTTGGGGTTGGCAAGAGGCTTGGCTCTAGAGGGGTTCCCAGGTGTCCACGGGGAAGTCCCAGCTAGGACCCTGGGCAGTGGAGGAGAGGGTGCCTGAACTGGCCTTTTCCCATAGTCAGACTGATGACTATCTTGAATATCACCATAAAACCTTTGTCCGGCGATGGATGGAGATAGAGACAGAGACCCACATTGGAGCACTGGACTGAGCTCCCAAGGTCCAGTTGAAGAGCAGAAGGAGAGAAAATATGAGCAAGGAAGTCAGGACTGTGAGGGGTTGGTCCACCCACTGAGACAGTGTGCCTGATCTAATGGGAGCTCATTAACTCCAGCTGGACTGGGACTGAATGAGCATGTGATCAAACTGGACTCTCTGAATGTGGCTGACAATTGGGACAGACTGAGAAGCCAATGATAATGGCACTGGGATTTGTCTCTACTACATGTACTGGCTTTTTGGAATCCTAGTCTATTTGGATGCATACCTTCCTAAGCCTGGATGAAGGGGGAGGGCCTTGGACTTCCCACAGGACTGAAGGGGGGGGTGAGTGGGGGAGTGGGAGGGAAATGGGGGAGGGGAGGAAGCAGAAATTTTGAATGGTATTATTTATAAAGCAATAAAAATAAAAACAAACAAACAAAAAAGTTAAATGATAATACAACTAAACCACTTGTGTTTTGAAAAGTTAAGCCTTATTAATTGTTTTTAAAAAGCAACTCTAAATGTTGTATATTATCTCGTTTTTCTTAAAATTGAAATGTAAGTGTGCACAAGTGTGTGTATGTGAGTGTTAGTGTATACATGTGTTTTTATTCATATGAAAGTGAGTGTGTGTGTTTGTGTATTAAGAGCATGTGTGAGTGTGCATGAGAGACGGGGGGGGGGGCAGGATGACCAATGGCTACAGTGTAGGCTGATTTGACACGCTTTCTGTAGAGACAGTTTTTTCCTTGGAGTTAGAACTGGTGAGAATAATGGTACCAGGACAAATATCATTGTCTCCATTCTTGATACAGCACAGACTATACTTGGCCATGTATGATACAGACCTGTCTAGCCAACAGTATAGAGGTGCCTAACTATATAGATAGTAGGTGACCATAACACCAAGAGTAAATGAGAAAGCAGAAGAAGGAGAAATAGATGTGAATAGATACTCCATAGATGTAGGACCCTGTTTTATTTTAAACCAAAAAAAAAAAAAAACCCAGAGTGTCACGCTGAAAGATGATATTTGACATCGTCATGCAGATTGGTCTCAGTCACAGAGAAACCTTCAGGAGTAAATATGGATAAACGTTTAGCTGACAAGTTGCAGAATGATGAATAACATTAGCCTGAGTGAGGAAAGAGAGAATAAAGATAGATAAGGGTTATGTTTGTTTTTTATCATAACAAAGTTATGATAAAAGAAAGACAAACATGTGGCTGATTATTTTAATAAATTCTAAAAGCCTATGGTAAAAGTCAGTACTCATTTAAAACAGACATTACCAAAACAAAACACACACTAAAGAAATAAAGTTGCTTTAAAGATAAATGCTATCAGAACTTCATGATGGCAAATGCTAGAGGACTTCTGCCTCTTTTAGAAATCAAGTGGAGATAAGCACTCCAGCATTTATGCCATTTATAATAAAGTTACAAGCAGAGGAAATTACATGCAAATAAAGAAACAAACAGCAATTTACTGATGATGTCATTGTTTACAATAAAAAACTCTAACACACATACCGTTGAATACAATTCCAATTACAGAAACACTACAATTTCAACAAGATTGCTATATACCAGATCCAAAATGCATCAGCATCTAACAAGAAAATAAAATAATAATGAAAATAATGGTAAACTCATCATCAAAATCAGCGACATTGTAATCCATAAATGTTTATCAAAATAATTGCCAAAGTTTTATAGAGAAAAAAAGTGAGATTATTATGAAATACACATGAAATAAAAAAAAGAGAGCCCCATTATGTACATAAAGACATGAAAAGTGCAACTATTCTGTAATCCAATTATTTCACATCCAGGCATATATCTTAGAGAAATGCTCAGACAGGAACACTGAGATATATTCTAGGATATTCATTATAGAAATGTTTATAATGGAAAAATAAAAACCAAGAGTTATAACTTTAATAAATCAAAGCATGCTTATATGCCTGCTATATTAGATACATTTTTCACTTCTCCTTACAGGAGCAATTCAAGGAAGGAGGGGTCCGTTTGGACTCTCAGTTTGAGGCTATTATTCATCACAGCAGAGAAGGCATAGTGGGCAGCAGCAACAAGAGGAAATTGGTTACCTTGCATCCATAGTCAAAAAGTAGAGAGAGGGTTGGGAAGCAGTGGCACGTGCCTTTAATTGCAGCACTCAGGAGGCAGAGGTGGAAGATCTCTGTGAGTTCAAGACCAGCCTGGTATACAGAGTGAGTTCCAGGAAAGGTTCCAAAGCTACACAGAGAAACCATGTGTAGAACAAACAAACAAATAAACAAATAAAACAACAAGAAAAACAAAACAAAGAACCCAAAACAAAACAAAAAAGAGTGAGATAAAAACTTAATTGCTCCTTTTTATTCCTTCAGGAACTAAAGCCCGTAGATAGTGTCACCACATTCATGGCGCATCTTTCCTACTCAGTCAAACATCCCTAGATATGTCCTCCCAGTCAGGCCCCCAGTTCATGCCCCAAGTAACTCCAAATCAATCACATTGACAGTGGAGATTAAGTATTATTCTTTTCCTCCCTCCTACACACACACACACACACACACACACATTATGACCTGTCTTATCCCTAAAGCAAGTCTTTCTGAACTCCTTGGACCAAACAGTGCCCAGAGGACAACTATTCTGTGTAGATGCACAAACATTGAGATACATTCTAGAATATTCATTATAGAAATGTTCAGAATGAAAATTATAGAGTATGAGTATAGCAAGGGCATGTTGGCAAGCAACTCCTCATGAAGCAGATGATGTGCAAAAGGAATATTAGGCAATCACTCAAAATTCTGTTTCCTTTAAAGGCAAGCTACATCTTCTTATAGCTCTGAGTCTATAATACTGTTCTGTGTAGCCAATAGTTCTGAACATCAAGCATCAGAATCTCGTGGAAACTTCTGAAAACCACCAAATGCCTAAAATAAATTACACCAAACATCACAACTGTGAGGGATGAGTCCAATGCTTCAGTTTATGTCAGATCCTCAGACAGCTTCACTGCATGCAGTCTGGAAACCACTGATGAATGTGTGAATTGTGGGTACAAATGGGATATGCAGCGTTTGATTTTCTCTTTTAACATCTGACTCTGAGTTACATTGGCTAACTTGTATATTTTTGTAAAGAGAAAAGTTGGAAACATTGCATAATAGGAGAGAAATTAAACTTGTAGAATTTTCTTCTTTCTAGGACAGGTTGTAGAACTTCGCACACAGAACACAGGGAGTCACTCCCTTGCCCTGTGACATGGAGAGAGAGAGCAGCAGCAATGAGAGCCTCTGAGAACATCGATGGAGACACAGCTTTTCCATCACTGTGGCAAAGCAGAAGAGGGAAACAACCTCAAGGGGGAAACATTCTTTTGTAGTCACTGTTTCAAAGGTTTCGGTCCACGACAGCTGACTCCACTGTTTCTGGGGTTGAGACAAGGCTGTTCATCTTCACAAAAGCTTGTGGCCAAACAAAACTGCTCACTTCATGTTGGCCATGAATCAGAGAGAGAGAGAGAGAGAGAAGGAATAGGTCAAGATGCCACTTCCAACGGTACAGCCCCGATGATCTGTGACCAGGCTCCACCTCCTATTCTAATCACTGTGCTCTCATTAGTGGCTTACCTATTGATTAAGTTAGTGCACTCATGATCTAATAGCCTCCCAGTAGCATCATATCCAAACCACAACCTATGTCACCTCAGAATTTACCCATGATCTAAAAGTTAGTATATGCTCTGGCTCAGCATCTAACACATGGTTTTCCTTTGCTTGTTGCCAGGGTGACTAAGACAGCATCATTAGCCTTCCTGGATCTTCAGAATGCAGATAGGCCACAGGTTGCTTAAGCTCCATTACTGTAAGTCAATCCTTGTTCTGTGTTCATATAAGTGTGAGTGAAATGTATAAGGAATTTTGTTTACACACATGTGCATGCATATTTCCCTGGTAGAATCTTTGTGGAGAACCCTAACCATATATGATCCATATATGGCATAAGTGCACACAGCCTACAGACTATGAATATGGCTCCTTTGGCAGAGGAGTTCAGTAGTAAATGCCATCTTATGTTTCTACCATCACAGAAGCATTTGTATGATTCCTTTACAACAAGCATTGGGATGACAAGCAAACTGGCATTTTTATATTTCCAACTTCCTTCTAGAAGAATAAATATGTTCCCTTCTGAATATACATTAATTTATTCTTGTTCTGCTTTCCAAGGAAAGTAAGAATTTTTCATACCCTCATCAATTTTATTTTTCTTTTCTTTTCCTTTCCTTTCCTTTTCTCTTCTCCTTCCCTTCCCTTCCTTTCTCTTCTCTTCCTTTCTTTTCCCTTCCAGTCTCCCTCCAGTGCCTCTCTCCTTTCCCAACTCCCTTCCATCCCCTTCCCCTTCCCTTATCATTTATCTTCCTTATCTTCCCTCTATTTTTCTCTCTGTGTGCTTTAAGTTGCTGGAGGGCAGAGTTCATTCGATAAGAAGCACTCTACCTCTGAGCTACCCCACACAGTTTATAATTTCTATTTCTAAAGACCAAATCTGATAACAAATACAAGATTGTTCAAGCTTAAATGCTATTTATAAAAAAGGGGAGGGGAGGGCCAAAAAGGGGAGCAAAAAAATGTAGAGCTCAATAAAAATCAATAAAAAAATTTCTGAAGACTTTCATCAAACATAATTTCAATGCTGTAAAGAGATTTTAGTGTTTCTGAAATGTTCCCAGTCAGAGTATATTTTTACACAAAATGCCTCTTCTATAGTGATCCTCTGGTGGATATCTTTGTAAATATCATTTTCTGTGTATTCAGAAGATCAGATACATGCAAGGGGCTTTACTGGGAGCGCCTTTCCTTATCTGATGGCAGTTAGAGAATAAAATGGACCAAACCTAAGAAAGATAAATATAGAGAATGCGGAAGAAATACAGCTCAAAGGGCCAGGAAACGTTTTCAGCAAAACAATAGAAGAAAATTTTCCTAACCTAAAGATGGAGATAGCTATAAAGATACAAGAAACTGCCGGGCGGTGGTGGCGCACGCCTTTAATCCCAGCACTCGGGAGGCAGAGGCAGGCGGATCTCTGTGAGTTTGAGACCAGCCTGGTCTACAAGAGCTAGTTCCAGGACAGGCTCTAAAGCTGCAGAGAAAACCTGTCTCAAAAAACAAAACAAACAACAACAACAAAAAAAGATACAAGAAACATAGAAAACCAGATAGATTGGATCAAAAAAAGTTCCCTTACCAAGTAATAATTGAAACACTAAACAGGAGTAGTCCTTTATTAGTTCCCAATATTGTGGCTGATCTCCTGCAACTCTTTTGAGCTTTAGAACCAGAGAGTTTCCTGAAACATAATGAAATTTCTTCCTTCTCTTCAGCTGTAGCTTGACCTTGTCAATGGCGTCCCACTACTCTGTATGTCATTCCTGGATCCCCATGGTCTCCAAGGTTTCCCCACCAGCTCAGGTTTTACCTATGATGCCGCCAGTGCCACGCATGCTTCTCTTGGTGCTCCTCTCCACACTGTGAGTGTTGCATTGCTGCCCATACCAGGACTCTGCCCCAAAGACATGTGTTTGCATGTTTTGTTCATAATGAAAGAATGTTCTATGTTCACAGGAGGGACATGATGGAGTTGGCACCCCTGGAAGTAACCTTCCAATAGCAATAGCTAAAGGTTTGAGAACTTTGCTGTAGTCTCCTTTCTCCCCTTGTTAGTTTAGCAGCTCTAGATAGTTCCCAAATCCTTTCCCAGAATCCCCCAAGTTTGACTTGATCTCTTTGATAACGTTTTAAAACCCTGTACTTTCAGAAGGCTCCTTTCCCTCCTCTTTCATCACTGCCTCTCAAGTGTGTTACCTGACACACTTCACAATTCGGTCCCTTGCACTGGATTCTGTATGAGCTCATACTCAGCTTCTGAGGGCCCTATGCAATTCCCACAGTTTCACTGTGAGGACAAACGTTAAATTAATCAAGATTTGTTCAAGAATTATTTGACTGTCTAAGCTTCATTCTGACACGTTTTAACTTATTGGATATGACTAAGTCTTGAAATGGGCACTGCAAGTCCTATTCTTGTTTCATTTCCATATGTGAAGTGGGATGTGTGCTCAATAAAGACATTCTATGAAAAGCTGCAGGGTTGGCTCCAATTCCCCGAGAGCTGATAGTCCTTCTACATAGCTCAAGACTTGGCAGATCTGAGGGGGACACCATGGTAGCATCAGATTTAAAGCCTAATGTTAAGATAGAAAGGAGTTTAGAGAATGTTATTGTTCAATTCTGGTGTATTTCAGAGTTCCCAACCTTCATTTTGACCTCGCTCAAGCTACGGAAAGCATGTGTTCAGTGAGTCATGGATGAATGAGGCGCTTGTGTGGACACAACCCCTGGTGCTTACAGGATATTGGAGAGAGAACGGCATTGCAAAGGCACTGCAAAGGGCAGTGGTTTCCTTAATCTTTTCCTTGGTAGCAGACTGCAACAGAAGACTACACCTATTCTCTTCACAGCCACCATAGTTCTCAGTTCCTCATTTCATCTTCCCCTCCCTTGTAATTTAATTAATGAATCCATCTACAGCCCACAGTTAGCATCCACTTTTCTTCAGCTTTAAATTTTCCACTGGTCTATAAATTATGATCTGCAACTGTCTGAAGGTTCCCACATTCAGTGGCCAGTCTGCATTTTAGGGAGCTTTAAGCTTTGAGACTCCAATGGCTTGCATCATCTAAGAGATGGGAGTAGGATTTCAAGCCATTTCCCCAAACATATCTTGTCACTTTCTCGAGCCAGTCCCAGAGCACCTTGATGAATTAAATTTTTCACAAAGAATTGGAAGGGTAGACGTATAACACCAGCAAGAAACCAAGAACAAGACTATTTTTTTCTCCACAAGTTACAAAGATCCAAGGAGGAAGTTGGGCCTCTGGGGAAAGTGACTTTGTGAAGATGAGCACAGACTTTTTCATTGTCAATTCAGAGTCACTCTGGAAAGCCAATTGCAGTACTTCTCATGGGCATTTTGGCAAGAGAAATCTTAAGGATAACTCTTCCCTTGATACCTCTTGGGATTTCTAGCAGAGTTCCAGTCTTTTCTTGCACAAGATTGCTCCCAAAATGACATTCTAATTTATGCACAAAGGACTATTTCTCTCCCACTTGTCAAATTCTCACTCTCTTACTCTGGATCATTTTCTAATATTATTTCTTCCATATATATATATATATATATATATATATACATTATCATATTATGTAAAAATTGTACTGCATATAATGCTTTATGCTCTTCTTTTTCCACTTTCAATATCTCCTTTCTTCTGTGCTTTGACCCCTCGGATTAAGCATAGCCACCCTCCCAAAGCAGATCTCCTTATTCCCTACTTAATGTAACAGGGTCTTCAGATGCAAAGAATAAAAATGGACTTTGGCTCATTTCAACAGAGAAAGTTTTAGTGGGAGTGTATCGGGAGCTCTTGTGGAATAAAGAGGTGACTGGAGACCCAGTCTTGGGTAGTGGGAAGGTTCAGGGGAGGGTAGGAGATGGCCAGAGTGAGCGCAGGTGGAATAGTGCCTACCTGTCACCCCTGGATGTGGTTCTGCTGATAACACAGCAGCAGCAAATTAGTTCTCCACGAGGCCCAAAGTGCTGGAGCATCTAATTGGCTGACTCTCCTTCGGGTGCCCCAGATCCTGGCATGCTGTCAAGAAGCCCAGAATACTCTAATTTTGTTTGGGTACTTTTAGTTCCTTGTGCAGCAAGAACACCCGCTGTATCCAATGCTTTCAACGTCCACGTCTCTCTAAGCTCTTGATTTCTGTCTGCCTTGTAAACAGTAAACTACCGCCTCCACACTTGTGTCTACTGAGGACTTACTTCCTGATAAAAAAATCTCTGTGCCTGCTCTGCAGTGGGGCTAGTAGAGTAGCCATGAATCACTGACTTGAGAGGAACAGGTACATACAGACCCAACCCCCATCTCCTTGCCCTTCTCCCGAAGTAATTCTGAATGAGTTTTGTATAGGCATCTAGGTTCTCCCAAAAGGATCAGTTTCTGGGCTACATGGGAGATACCCCAACTTGGATAATCACCCAGGATCTTAGTTCATTAAAATTGTATTCATCCCTGAAGGTCAATATGCTCATTTTGATTTTGATCACCACAGTGTTTAAAATTAAAAACAAAATTTAATATCCTTAGGAGCATGGACACTTCTGTTTGGTCAAATCCTTAGCGCATCCACCGCCTTTCTGCCGACAACACATTCATTACGAATCTGGCTCACAGAGGCTCCTGGGCTTCTGATCTTTGCAAAGGCTTAACTCAAATAAAAACCTTTAATGAAAGTTCCCTGAGCACCAGGCTGAACAAATTCCTTATCACTCTGAGAGTCCACAGCAATATAGATGAAATGTACAAAATTCTGTTAGAATCTATCCCTACTGTGTCAGGATGCAAGGATATACCTCTCCTGCCTAGTTAGGTCTCCTCTTTTTACTCCTTCTACCCTTTCCTTTTCTCAGTTGACATAGAAGAAAATTAACCATGATAACCTGAATTCATTCGATGACATTTATTACACTCATCATCATCGTGTTGTGTAACCACCATCTCTACCTAGTCCTAAAGTATCCCTGGCACGTCAGAAATGCCATGCTAATTGGGTCGTTGCTCTCTGGTCCTTCCTCTGGGGAGCCCCGGGCCACTATTAGTTTTCTGTCTATGCCTTTGCCCTTGGCAATAGTTGTAGGCAGTTCTCAATACGTTATTTTGGAATAGGTAAAGGATTATTTAGTGTGAAACGAGGCAAAGGGAAGGACTGTGGCATTTTTATAGCCAGGTAACGTCGAAAAGACCACTCAGGATACAGATTGCCTGGGTAAGGTATGACCTGGGCTTGCTGCCTGTGCTCTCCAGCAGGGAGGCTCTCTTCTATGCTTTAGTTCCTCTGCATGATGGGGAAGATCTCATTTACCCGGAGAAGATGTCATGACAGTTAAATAGCTAATATGTAGAGAACTCCCATTAAAGTGCCTGGCTGAAGAATTGTGTATGTTAGGCAGGGCTGACCCTAGCTCTACTCATATAGACTCAGAGTTAGGAAAAAAGCCAGACAAACACCTAGACATGCTGAGATTGACTGGTTCTCCATAGAAAAGGGCATTTATGCAGTTTTTGCCATCAAGTGGATGCTCATGTCTTTGTTCCCCTCGCATCGTCCAGTGTACCCCACTTCAGCACCCTACCCTAGCCCAATTGTTCAGACTTTGTCTTAGTTTTACGTTTGACCTTGAATACAACCAGAACGTAACTTCCAGAAAGGCAGACACTGTACCTGCCTTGGGAATCTGTGCTGCTTACACTTTACACATAACCAATCTTCAATGACTTGTGATCAGCTGCAGAAAAAATACATAAGTCAGTTCATACACAAAATAATCTATCGTTCCAACCACACAACTTCTGAATGTGTCCCTCACTGCCCATTGACTGCTTCCCATGGCAACCGCCAGAGCAGAAAAGCTCAGGAGAGACTTGCTTCTTCCTCAGCTTGCTGTCTGTGCCTGTTTGTCACCTTTGCCCTTGGTGCTTCCTGGTGTTCTTTGCACCTCAGCTGACCCTGTGCTACATTTTGCTCCAGTCTAGCTTCACCTTGATGTAAAACTCTTTCGTTCTATATAAATAATGGTTGCAATTAATAATAAATGAACTGCCTGGGGAATTGCAAAGCAGAATTTAGTGGCTGGAGATTTATACAGCTTTGGGAGGTGCTGGCATAAGACATGGTGTGGAAAAAAAAAACCCCAGTGGTACTATAGGTTCAGAACGAGGCCACTGTTATTAAGCACCATGCAAGCAGGCGCTCGCAGCCCTCCTGAAAATTGCAGCTGTTGCCACACATTTTCCCAGGTGTCGCAGAGAGGAGGGTATTTTAGCTTTTTGGTCTTTTTTCTTCTAAATGACAGTTAGGCCCCCAAGGTAAGTCTAGGCAATTTATGTGGCGAAAAACAGAAATCAGAACCTAAAGCAGCGGTAGAAAATGGATTTGGACATAGAAGCTAAAGGAACCAGGTCATCATGTGCTTTAAGGGGAATTGGTGGGGCCAGTGGGTTTTGAAGAAATGATAAAAAAAAAAAAAAACTTTACAGAAAGCAAACAAAATACACCAAAGAACTCCCAAATGGGGTATTCTCAGCTTGGCTCACAGTGAATGTCGTGGTCAGATTTGTCACCGACCATATCCTCTACAGCATACTTTGATGTTTTAAAATATAATTCTTCTTCTTCCTCTAAAACCATGATTCTTTTAGATGGAAGTTTACTAGCCGCAATCATTTTCAAGGGCACCTGGCTCATCAGTTGTCTAGATAAGGAGCCAGGAAGTTGACTGACAAAGTGTGGGTAGGACTCGAGAGCATTCAAAGAGTTGGCCATGCCAACTGATATCTAACCAAAACGAATGAAAGTAATTACCCTTGGGTTCCTGGTTTGGGACGCACGGCCACGTGTTATCCCATTGCCTACGCCTGAAACAAGCTTCATCTTGGAACACTGCTGAAAAGCTGCTCCGGAAGCCACAGCTCACAGCCCTGTAGGTTCTTGGTTTGCTGAGTATAAAGTACATTATTCTTCAAATTTCTTCATCTTTAATTTATAGCAGCAGAAGCAAACCTTTAAACTGCTTACAAACTCGATCAAGGAACATTTGTCAAATTATACAAGTGTGGTTTGAATCAAGATGGGTCACTTCCAAAGTCTCTTGTCATTTTGCTCCCCCCTGCTATCCATATCCCCTCTCCTGGTGCCCCAGGTTAAAGTATTTGTGTGTAAAAAAAAAAAAAAAGGTCCCTCCCCTCGGAGATCCAGGAACCCAGGAACTCTGCAGAAGAAGGGAGGATGATCGAAAAGGTCCCTCCCCTCGGAGATCCAGGAACTCTGCAGAAGAAGGGAGGATGATCGTAGGAGTCAGAGGGATTGTGTCTCTGATTCTTTTTTTTTTTTTTTGCTTGTTTGTTTTTATTTATTTATTTTTTTAAGATTTATTTATTATGTATACAATGTTCTGTCTGCATGTATGCTTGCTGGCCAGAAGAGGGCGCCAGACCTCATGACAGATGGCTGTGAGCCACCATGTGGTTGCTGGGAATTGAACTCAGGACCTCTGGAAGGGCAGTCAGTGCTCTTAACCTCTGAGCCATCTCTCCAGCCCCTGTGTCTCTGATTCTTTTGCCTGCTTTTGGGACTCTTTCCCTCCGATTGGGCTGTCTTGTCCAGCCTCCATATGAGGGCACATGCCTTGTCTTATTGTATCTTGTTCTGTCCTGTTTGGCTGTCATCTCTGTGGGAGAGGGGAGGTGGAGGGGAGTTGGGAGGTGTGGAGGGAGGGGAAACTATAATCAGGATGTATGAGAGAAGAATCTCTTTTCCTATTTTCAACAAAAAATGAAAGGAAGGAAGAGAGAGAGAGAGAGAGAGAGAGAGAGAGAGAGAGAGAGAGGGAGAGAGAGAGAGAGAGAGAGACAGAGAGAGGGAGAGAGAGAGGGAGGGAGAGAGGGAGGGAGGGAGAGAGGGAGGGAGAGAGAGAGAGAGAGAGAGAGAACACAGTGTTATTAGGATCCCACCAGGGCACAGCTTAATGCATCAGACTAGACAGAGATTTTCTAGTATGAGATAGAAGATGAAGGTATAAGAGAGGTGTACAGATCTTATATCATAAAAGGAGCCATCATAACCTGGGTGATCATGGATCATGGTGAGAGATACTTCCAATGGAAGCTTCGAGGAAGCTGCTAGTGCAATTCTTTCCTACATAAGGAAAACATTAAAATTTGAATTTATTCCATTCATAGTTATAGTTGATCAAAGGTCTCAGACAAAGAAAAATGAAGAGTGGACATGAATTCAGCTGGTGGCCCTGAGCCAATTCTAGTTGATCACAACTTAGTTCAGTAGAAACACTGCCTATCCACAGACCACAAAGAAGATCAGTGCTACTTATGAGAAGAAAAGATTTTAACTAAGGGGTCTGAAGTGATGGCTCAGCAGTTAAAAGTACTTTCTACTCTTAAGGAGAACCTGGATTCAGTTCCCAGAATTCACATAACGTCTCACAACATTTAATAATTCCAGTTCCAGGGGATCAGATGGCCTTTCATCTGGCCAGCATGAGGACCAGGCATGTACTCAGTGCGTATACATATATGCAAGCAAAACATCCATACATATAAATTATATGTCAAATGGGACTAAGCTTTTGTTAAGGTAGCAACAGTAGGGAGACTTTTAAAAGAGAAACAGAATCCAGTGTTTTCTATTTCGTGATAATGCTAACAGTCATTAAAAGATTTTTGTCTAGGTCTGTAAACATGTATTTGCATTAGATAATAGCTTAATAACTTTAATAACTTTATTTATAAACACTGAGGTCCAGAAAGTGCAGGCATTTCACAGGTTTATAAGTAGTTATGAAATCACAGACCAGGCATCAAAATGTATTCATCAATAATGTCTTGTGTAGCAAACATTACTAATCTCACAGAGTATATCCGTGTTACCACCTGAGATCACCTGTAGCTCTGACTAGGTCCATTTCCTGCCAGTGCTCGCAGAGAACTGTATAGGTAAAATCTGAGAGGCCAGGGAACTAATTTCTTTTTTTTTTAAATTTAAAATAGTTTTTTCATACAATCTATTTTATACAATGTATTATATTTCTCCTCTCCCAACTTATCCCAGATTTTCCCCACCTCCCCACCGCCTAAATCCACACCCTTCCCCTCTATTATTAAAGACTAACTAGACAACTAATACAATAGTGATGATGATGATGATAAGAATAATAATATAAAATACCAAACAAAAAACAGAATAGGGCAAAACAAGCAAATAAACAGAAAGCAAATACAAATAACCAAAGAAAAAGCCCAAGAATCATACATAGAACCAGAAACACACACATTTGTATAGACAGAAATCCAATAAAAACACAACAGTGAAAACTATAACATACAAAAGAACTATGAAAAATGAACTATGGTTTCATTAACAAGCAGAAAGTGTCACAACATGAGAGTTTATTACAGGAATTGGACCTCATATCCTCCTTGGAGATTTGACAGCTCTGGATCTTTCTAAGGAACATGTTAAGGGTACTGTAATATTTCACGTTTTTTGTTAACTTGATTATATTTAGGGATATATGTCTGTGTGGGTTTGAACCTGAGTTCTGGTACTCACTTTCTAAGTTCATTACTTGTACTGTTGTGGCAAAATATCTGACAAAAACCCAATTAAGGAAGGATGTGTTTATCTTTGGCTCCTAGGTTGAAGGTGTAGCCCATAAAAGCAGCAAGGAACGGTGCTGGAAATATGAGGTAGCTGGTCACAGGATGTCCACAGTCAAAACGCAGAAAGAAATGAATGCCGTTGCTTAGTTTACTTTCTCCTTTTTCTTTTTAGTTAGAGTCCCCAGCCCATGTGTTGCCATTCCAATCCAGGGCAATTTCATTCTTTCTGGAAACATTCTCACGGATGCCCAGAGTAATGTCTTCTAAATAATTTTAATTGACAATGACAACTGAAGCCACAGCTGCTATTTCTTCTGTTCCTCTCATAAAACCAAAAATTTGATATAGTTCCTCCAAAACTCAGCAATAAATATTTGTTTGGGTTTTTTTGGGGGGGAGTGTACAGTATATTTATCCAAATGGGCATTCAAATAGTGATTAAAATTTATATTGAGTAACCACTAGTCAAAATAGTTGAAGTACTTTATTGGCCAAAAATGTGAGTTGACACACTTGTGACTTCTCTCTTGGCAGGGGTGGAAATCACATATAAAGATAAATGAAACATCCCAGGCTGCCAAGTTGAAAGTCTAGTGACCACAGGGCTTTGTGCCTATTATAGAATCATTGCCTTCAAATGGTTTCCAGAGCATGTTTCAAGGGAGGTGCAGAAAGTATCTATTTCAAATAATGAAAGTCCTATCCATCCAGCTTTGGATTCATCGTCCTTTCTAATGTTGAACACTGAGAAAACCTGCATATATGAAATCCATCTATTATGTTTATTCATATTCTTACTTATGTCTAAGGGATGAGATCTCGAATTATAGGAAATTAAAACTTAGAAAAATAAAAACCTTTTTTGTACTATGTGTTTGTGAGTATGCATGCACTCACAGATAAAGACACAGACCACAGACTGAGAAACACAGAGAGGAAGGGAAAGCAATACACATGTGCATGCATGCACACATGCACACACACACACAGCGAGAAAGAGAGGTAATGTAGTGAGGAGCTGTGGGCAGATCCCGCTGCCCCACTCCTGGCCGCCTGCCTCCTGCATGGTTAGCTTTATACCTGAAATAATTACACGGAAACTGTATTCTTTTAAACACTGCCTGGCCCATTATTTTCAGGCTCTTATTCACATCTTGACTAACCCATATCTAATAATCTGTGTAGCACCACAAAGTGGTGCCTTACCAGGTAGATTCTAGCGTGTGTCCATCTTGGGCTGGAGCTTCATCGCATCTGGCATCTCTCTGAGGAGAGGCACGGCGGTCTGCCTAACTTAAGAGAGGCGTGGCATCTGACTGATCCTTCTACCTCACTTCCTCTTCCTGTTCTGTCTACTCCACCCACCTAAGGGGCGGTCTATCAAATGGGCCAGGCAGTTTCTTTATTAGCCAATGAAATCAACTCAAACAGAAGACTCTCCCACATCAAGGTAAGTGCAGTATTCCAATTTCAAAGTAATAAGCACAGTTCATCCAGTAAATGAAAAAATCCACTGAGACTGAAATAAGGAATGGGACAAGGGGTAGTGTAGTGATGAGCTGTGGACTGCATTCCCGCCGCCCTGCTTTCGGCCTCCTGACTAGCTTATGCCCCAAAATAATTACACAGAAACTGTATTCTTTTAAATACTGCCTGGCCCATTATTTTCAGCCTCTTACTCACATCTTGTCTAACCCATATCTAATAAACTGTGTAGCACCACAAAGTGGTGCCTTACCAGGTAGATTCTAGCGTACGTCCATCTTGGGCTGGAGCTTCATCGCGTCTCTCTTTCTGAGCAGAGGCACGGAGGTCTGTCTAACTTAAGAGAGGCGTGGCATCTGACTGAGCCATATACCTCACTTCCTCTTCCTGTTCTGTCTACTCCACCCACCTAAAGGCCGGTCTATCAGATGGGCCAGGCAGTTTCTTTATTAATTATCCAATGAAATCATCAGATAGATAGAAGACATACCTACATCATTTCCCCTTTTTCTGTTTAAACAAAAAAGAAAAGCTTTCACTTTAACATAGTAAAATTACATATAACAAAACAGTTATCATGCAAAAATTACAGTTACAATATTTATATCTACTTTATCTTTTATCATAACAAAGGAAAACAACTATAACTATCTATCTATTCTTCAGCTCCACCAAAGACTCCAGAAGAGCACAATATTACCTAAGTAAATAAGAAATATGCAATTTCCATATAACTCTAGAAGTGATAGAGACATCTCGCTGCCTGGACAGTCACCCAAAGTTCTTTTGTATTGTTGGGGCATCTATCTTCGGCCTATAGGCCCACAGTATCCAGCAGACTTTCCCATGAAGCAGGAAATTTCAATGACAGTTCACTCACTATCTGCTGTGTCCTGTAGAATGTCTCGCAGACTCTTTCATGAATCAGGAATCCCGAAAGATCATCTCACTTTTAGGCAAGTTCAGCATTCCTCTCTCTGAGGGTTCTCTATGTCCAGTTTATGCAATAGTCCAGGCAAGAGCAGTTTCTTGCCCAAATGGCTATCAAACTCAATAAGGATCCTCTTTGATGCCCATCTTCCTTTTGAAGTAGATTGGTGCTGCCAGGAGCAGACAAGTCTCATTGTCATGAAAAGCCCTAAGTTATTAAAACATTTAAATGCTATATTCTGTAGTCTTTGGAAGATATGAAGAATGCCTATGTAACTTAAATATATCTCTATATATCTAGAAAATCTAACTAACATGACTATAAGCTTTACTATTATTGACTATCCATTAACAACCTATATACATTACATTTTTAAAATGAACTACACAATCACAATACCTTAATCAGTATCAGAAATACATATACATAAAACAAAATTGACCTTAAATTTAAATCACTAAAGCAAAATCCATATCAATGTAAATTATTCATATCTATATCATATCCCCCTTTAAATGTAAAAGAACACTTATAAACAATATTTGGGAATATGGGCGCAGTTATTTCTCTCCAAACTGCTTCATGCTGAATGGGGGCGCTGTTAATCAGATCTTTCATGGTGTAACCTGTGTGCCAGGTTCATCTCAGTCATCAGTTGGGTGAAGTAATTTTTTGAGGGTGTTCACAGCAACCTTTCAGGAGGGCGTGGTCTATCATACCATATTGGGATAGATGCAATCCATAGGGTCTCATTTTCTGTAAAAACAAAAGAAGAATCTCTTTTCCAAAGTATCATATCCTTAGATCCAATTTCTGAAGTCAAGGTATTTTCAAAATGTCTATGGTGGATTAGTTCAGCAGCATTTATAAACAAATATCTTTTAGCAGCTGTTGCTTCTTCCTCAGCATTCAAACAATTCAAAGAGAGCATAATAGTATACAGTATCAAGATTCTCTGTATATTTTCCATCTTATACGACTTTATTTTAACCTCTATTTCTTTTATTTTTACTTTTACTTTTTGAAACAGGTTCTCTGTATATCTTTGACCTGGAATAACTCTGTAGACCAGGCTGTCCTTGAACTCTCAGAGATCCACTTGCCTCTGCTTCCCAAGTGCTGGGATTAAAGGCGTATGCTACCACACCTTGAACTCACAGAGATCTGTCTGTCTCTGCCTCTCAGGCATTGGGATTAAAGGTGTGTGCTGCCACACCTTGAAGTCACAGAGGTCAATCTACCTCTGCCTCCCAAGTGTTGGGATTAAAGGTGTGTACCACCACAACAAACTACTTCCTTTTTTTTTTTTACTTTTAAGAACTTTAACCTTTAGCCTGCATATATTTTTAACACAGTGTAAACCACTTAGACATTTTCTTCAACTTTGAATTTTTCTTTTACTGTATATCTCTCTTTCTGACTACATGAGTCTTTACCAAACAATATCAGTAGGACTAAAGCCGTGACTTTGGCGGCTAGATCCAGCCCATTCCCTAGCTTTCCAGCCTCATGGCAGAGGTACCACAACTCTTTGGCGGTTCAAGGTCCCTGCCAGCAAGCAAGCTGCAACAGTGTTAAACAACACTCAAAAACTCCATAGTCAGGACCGCCTGCTTGAAAGAGCCAGAGTTTGCCCTGGCAGGATGGCTCAGAAAGCCGGCATTTTAAAACGACACAGCTTTTTTCCTGCTACGGCTGAAAACCGAAAAGCATGCAGTTAATTTTCATCAACAACATTTAAGTGTTTCTTAGCCGAACCTCTTAAAGGAGCTGCAATGTTTTGCAGCTGAAGCTGAGTCAGGAAGCCTCTCTTAGATGAGAGTGCTTGCTTGCCAGACCCGAAAAATAGAGCTTTACTCTATTCTTTCCCAAGCTTTCTCAAGCTTTCTGTGGATTCGGTTATCCACGTGGGCGCCATTCTGTAGTGATGAGCTGTGGACTGCATTCCCGCCGCCCTGCTTTCGGCCTCCTGACTAGCTTATGCCCCAAAATAATTACACAGAAACTGTATTCTTTTAAATACTGCCTGGCCCATTATTTTCAGCCTCTTACTCACATCTTGATTAACCCATATCTAATAATCTGTGTAGCACCATGAAGTGGTGCCTTACCGTTTAGTTTCTAGCATACGTCCATCTTGGGCTGGAGCTTCATCGCGTCTCGCTTCTCTCTGAGGAGAGGCACGGAGGTCTGTCTAACTTAAGAGAGGCGTGGCATCTGACTGAGCCATATACCTCACTTCCTCTTCCTGTTCTGTCTACTCCACCCACCTAAAGGCCGGTCTATCAGGGTAGAGAGAGAACGAGGAGGACAAAAACCACAAATCAAAAATAGAATGTGAAAAAGACCAGTAAAATCTCAAACACAGCTACAAAGAAAAATTTTCTAGGAAAACATTTCAATTGGTTTTTGTGAGGGTTAGAGATTTTTGTTTATTTTAATAAAAATATTCAGTTCAGGTAGATGTTAATAGAAAATTCAGTGTGTTTTGTGGGTTAAATTGTAAAAATTCTCCCTCTCGGTAAAATCGTTCCTTTGTTCTCCTCCCATACAGGACTCAGATCTTGATCATGACCTGCCTTTTAGTCCATGGGACAAAGGAAATGTGACACAATGTATTGAAAACATAAAATGGAAGTTTGTTACCTACTTGTAACTGCATCAGGAGTAGAGTGCTGGGTGAAGAGACCTGTTCACTACAGTCAGCAATCAGCTATGTATGCCCAGATGAGGCGAACCCGACCAACGGATACAGAAAGAAGCTGGAGTAAGCTCAGGAGATGAAGGAAGCTGAGCCCAGCTCATACTCTCCGTCCACAGAAGCAGAAGCTAAAACAGTGGCTGGTCTGTTCAGCAGCAATACTTCAATCATACATTCGACAGTATGAGCTGAAGCACTGGACAAAGAACTATAAAATAAGACTCTTGCCAAAAGCCCTCCAATCGCACCGAGAGTCATTTTGTTGTTTGTTTTTGATGGGAGAATAAAGAACTGAGGCGACGAGACAGTGTGTTGTCTATCACTATTATATTCTGTCCTAATAAATGGCAGGAATGTGCTAATTAGGTTGCACGAGCAGGAAGAGGGAAAAGGTGTCTGCTAATAATGCATCAGCTGAGAAGGGAGAGTGGAGCAGCATAACCAGAACAACACCGGGAGCTTTGTGACCAGCAGAGGACTAGGAAAGAGCAGACAGAAAATATGGCCGGCAAGCAATATGGAGACGGGGCTGGAATCTCTACCAAGAAATTTCACATGGACATGGAAAGCAGCAGGCAACTGTCAGCAGTGTAGAAATAACTCAACATTCAGAAAATTCAGAACCATGGGATTCCAAACCCTGTGACCCACCAGGCAAACCTGGGCTTCCACGCTGTGGCCTAGCCCTTCAACCCAATGTAATGCTCTTTCTTCCCAGGGGAGGAAAAGCAGGGTTGAGGATCTCTTTATAAAGCTTTAGTCTTAAGTATAAGACAAGGCGGCTGCCATCAGCTGTGGTCTCTTCCTCCTGGTGGGAGAACTAAAGCCATCAAAGCAGAAAATGAGTAATCAAACAGAGGGCCAAGCCTCACAGGTCTCCCAGGCTCTGCTGCCGTCCTTGCTGCGTACTTCTTTGGTTTGGTAAATCATCTCAGATGTAGCTTAGGCTGGGTTTGTGGCACCAAAAATGGCACACTTTGAGAACTGAGACACGCAATGGACAATGGGCATGAAGGTGCCCATTCTTCAGACAAAATATAGGCTCTTTGCCTTCTCTTCAGGGACCTACATAGCGAGCAAGCAAAGCAGAAAGTGATATTGGGACGAGGACATTTTTATTAATCAAATGCATGAAAGGACAGCTATCGCAGTGTGCGGGTGAGTGGAAAAGAGAATATTGTAGAACAGGAAGCATGAAGAGCATTCTAAAGAAAGAAAAAGAAAGACATGGTCACCAAGAAGATGGAAATCCCCTCACCTGCCCTTGCCAAATGCTGACTCCACGTGAATAGAGTCACTCCGGTCCCCTGGCCTCCCCTGTGGAGCCATCTGTGGACATTTGAATGTGCTGAGCCTCCATTCTTCCTTCATGACATGTCTCTCCCATGATATGTCCTCTGTTGCCCTTGTCTGAATAACTTCCTTTTCCGTGACCTCCTACACATGTAAGTCATACTGGAGACACTCCCAACTGTCCTCTTTCAATTATTGTTGGTTGTTAGGCAGAATCCTTTCTCCAGCTTTGAGACTGCAGAGGGCAGAGTTGACAGAGTAGAAACTCAGCCCATGGATTTACATGAGTGAGCATACAATTGATGACGGTGCTGATCTTTCCATCTAGCTGTGGACCGAAGCAGGCCGTATCTGCACATGATGGAGATATAGAACCTTAGTTTTAGGAGCATGATTTATACACATGTACAGAGGAGTCTGGGAAGACAATACTTCACAGCCAATACAATGACATCTTCAACAAATACAAGCCTGTTAGGAAGGAGGAGGAGAGAAGACTCAGTAAGAGCCAGATGGTAGTGTTCTGGGAAGGGCATTCAATTCCTCACAGAGACTCATAGAGGAAAGAATTCTCGTGTCTGTCTAGACTCCAAATTTGAATAAGACTCAGCTTCCTCACCTCTAAAATGAGGGTGCCTACAACTCACAGGTGGTCCTCCATATTATAAAAGATAACCGCCCAATATGCTCACACCAGTACCCAGACCTTATACCATGCCCAGATATGACAAGTTGTGCCTAAGACTATTTACTAAGGCCAAAAAGTAATGTGACTGACTAACTGCTGAATCTTCTACAGAACAAAGAACACAGTCTTCGAGGAGGCTCTGTCACGCTGAGGGGAAGTGGCCCAAAGGCCTGCAGTCTTAAGTTAATTTAGTTTTCTCACAGAGTTTTATTTGCTGTTCCCCCTAATATATCCACCAGGCCACTAACTCATTAGTGGGGCATTTTTGTTATGTAAAGGAGCATTCCAAGCAAAGATAAAGAACTCTGCTCTTTCTGCGGTATACATACAAAGCACAGGAAAGGTGTTTCCTGAAATTCAGGCAATACTGTAGAGGTTACAGACAGAGGCATTCCCTTTGTGGCGAGTCTAAGACTTTGCTATTGTAGCCCTGAATGGACTGCGATGGTGCCTTACACAGTTTCTCTAGCTGCACTAGAGATTTTCCCAGTTATCTTGATCTGAAAAACTTGCTATTAATTAACAGTACTAAACATGTTTTCAGGCCCGTGTTTTCTCAGGGTGGGTCCCCAGTGTAACACCCACCACAGTGAGGATGACCCCATGGCTTCGACTTCTCAGCACCTCTCTCTCGTTGGTTTCAGATTATGGGAATTATTAGCGGGTGTCTATTTTCACATCTCAGTACAATTCTTAATCAGCACTGGTATTTCAGATATGACGAGATTATGACAAGTCAATTCAGAAATGCCTTCTCCTTCAGTTCAAATCCCCTGTCTTGCTTGGGAACACTTTTGCCTGTATACCCATACAAGTTGACTACTAAAATTCATAGAATTCACCATTGAAAAAATGCTTGTAGTTTCTCATTATATTTTATCAGATTACTTCTGAAGAGTGATTTTAGCACTGAGTAGAGCAAACACATGCTTCCATTCTGAGCTACTGACAGTCACTTCAGGAAAAGTCCCAAGGCCTCTTTTATAGCAGAAGAATGGGACTTGGTACCCAGGTGCCCACCCCTTATTGCAGGGTGTTCTTTATTATAAACAGATTTTTTTTCCATATGATATATTCTGGTTACAGTTTCTCCTCCCTCAACTCCTTGCAGTCCTCCCCATTCCCTTCCTTTCCCCTTACCCTCCCCCACCCTTTCTGTCTCATTAGACATTAAACAGGCATCCAAGGAAAAATAATAAAATAAGATAAAACCAAAAAAAAGGTCAGAATACTACAAAACAAACAGAAGAAAACGAGCCAAAGAGAAAGCACGAGAAACAGATATAGAGCAGATACATGCTCTTTATGGCTATTGTTAGAGCAACGTCATGCCGAATCCTACATTCTCCATGCCCCCCCACCTCACGTATCACATAGCTTCTGCGATAAATGTCCAGTCCAAAAAGCATCTTATCATGCTCTTTCTAGTGAGATTCTTCTGCCAACTTGGCTCTATGGCCGGCATCCGCAGGACTGGCCAGTAATATTTACAATGTTGCTTTTGCTTAATTGCCTGGCAGAAGGATAAAGCCCATGTGTGCATGTTAAAGTGGTCAGAAACGTATCTGAAAAACAAACATCTCGGGAAGTGATTAATAATTAAAACTCCAGTTGAAAACAAATGTTCCCTGACAGACAAAGCTGAGCATTCTGCTCCGGTGTAGCAAGGAGCTAGTGTCCTGTGAATGGGGTACGTGGCTCCTGGCCAGAAACTTCCTGTGTGCTTGCATCCTCACCTGGAACCCCTCAACGACACCTTTGTAGAGCAAATTTGACGAAGAATAAAGAAGATAAGTTGGATCCAGGCCAGCTCACCCCCACTAAAGACACAGTTAAGAGGTTCCTCTTGCTATGTGCTGTGTGACTAATCTAGGAATTTTGGCATTTGGTATCTGTAACTCCACTTGCTTTCAATTAGGGGTTCTTCTCCTCTACCTCCACAGTCACAGTGAGGGTTTGCACATGCGACAGTCCCTGTAAGGCTCAGATGCTGTGCTCTTTGGAGAGATTCTGGGAATTCACAGGTAGGACTAAGCAGGGGGCAGTAGGTTGCTGGGAGGCAGATGTCCTGGAAATAGATTGTCCTTGGGTGTTTCTTGTCTCTCTGCTTCCTAGTTTGCTAGGACATAAACTGAAATCTCCACTATGCCTCCCCACTGTAATGGGTTGAACATTCTGAGCCAAAAGAAATCCTCCTCCTCCTTACTTTTTTAAACAAGAGATAGTTTATTCCTGAGCCATTTTGAATGACCATGGCCTAAGAACACAGGTTTAGGTTACCCTAAATAAAGTTGCTTGTACAAGGTAATTTGGTCACAGCGATGGGAAAATTACCAATACAGTCACTTTGGCAGCCTGAGGAAGCTTGTGGACCTTTTCTAGGGATAACATGTTCAAATGATAAATATATACAATTTGAAAGGATAATAATCATGGTAAATCAATTATCAAGATAGTACACTAAGAATCTGGGTGTGGTGACAAACATCTGCAAGCTTAGCAATAGGGAGGCTCAAGTTTGACACCCGCCAAGGCTACAAACAAACAAATTTTACTTGAAGACAATCCACAATAGTGAATGGCATACAGATAGAGTCTTCTAGCATCTCCTGGGACTAAAGAGAGGAAAGCTGGGTAATAGGTACCAGAAGAGGCAGTTGGTGGTCTAAAATCTCTAGCCTAAGAGTAAAATAAAACAGGAAACTTAAAAAAATCCTGAAAAAGTAAGGTCTATCTTAGAGAGATTGGTATAGTCAGGGAAAGTCTCCCATCCTCATGAGAGTAATGGGAGCCCTGGTTGGAAGGCAGGGTGCCTCAGCTAACTGCCACCGCAGTCTCAATAGCAGACAATAAAATGCTAATGCATTATTATCATTATCGTTGTTGTTGTTGCTTGTGTGTGTGAGAGAGGGGCACAGCACAGGCTGAGGTGTGTAGGGGAGATCAGAGGACAAGTTTGCAGAACTGGTTCCCTCCTTTCACGTTTATGTATGTTCAGGGGTTTGAACTCTACACAGGCTAGCAATGAAAAAAAGGAAGCAAAGGAAAGAGAAGGAGGAGCTAGGAAAGGCAAAGAAGACAAAGTGTCCCCCTATTTGCAGATGATATGGTCCTAGACTGGACCAGAGGACTCCTAGATCTGGTAACAGTTTTTTGACCAAATGGCAGTATATAAATTTAACTCAGAAGAAAATGGCAGCCTCCCAATATAACAGCAGCAACCATGCTGGTAAGAAATCAGGGACACATTCCCAACCATTCTATTGCAATGTCCTCAAAAATTCCTTGGTGAGGAGTCTAGACAAGGAAATAAAGGACCCTATAATAAGAACTTGAAAGAAGAAAGTAAAGACAGCAGTAGAAGATGGCAACACGTCTCATGCTCATGGATTTGACAAAGTAATATTGTGAACACCGTTGTGTTCTCAAATGAAATGCATGGAGTCAATGCAATTCCCATCAAAATTCTAACGTGATTCTTCACGGAAATAGAAAAAAACAAAAACTCTTAAAATACATATGGAAGTGCAGAAGACACACATAACCAAAGCGATCTGGAACAAAGTGAATGATGCTGGAGGTAGCACTATGCTTTGTTTCAAGTTGTATTACAGTGGCCTGGTAACAAAGGTAGTATCTTCCTGCATGCAAACACACACACACACACACACACACATATGTACACATATACACGGAGAGACAACCAAAGATACACAAAGAGACAATATAGGCACATGCAGACAGACACACACACACACACACACACACACACACCAGAAACAGATCAATGAAACAGAGTAGAAATTTGAAAAATTAACCATTCATAATGATTTTTGACAAAGATGCCAAAAACATACAATGGAGAAAAGTCAGTTTCTTCAGCAAATGGTGCTGTTAAAAGTGGATGTTCACAGATAGACCCGTGAACCTAAATTCCTACCAATCACCTTATGCGAAACTCAACTCCACATGGCTAAAGGATCTTAATATAGGACCTGAAAAAGTAAGGGAAGCATTCAAGACATAGGTATAGGTAAGGACTTTCTGAATAGGAGCCTGGAAAGTGGTACAAACAATTCACATAGTGTTCCTCAAGAAATTGACAGGTTTCTGCTCAGTGAAGCTGTTAGTGGAACGAAGGTGCAAGCTAGAGGATGGGGAACCTTTGCTACCTGCACTGCTGTAAGGGGATCAGAACCTAGAACACACAAAGAACTCAGAAACTCAAGTAAACTTCAGGCAACCCAGACTTTGCATAGGATTTAACTGGCATTTACATTTCTATCTCCTTATTCACTGCACAAAAGAAAAAACGTGACAGAATTGAAACCTGAAAAACCATTAGTTTTGTATTGTCTTTCATGGCTCAAGTGCTTTTTTTATTTTCTGAATTCTGCCCTTCCTCTGAAGCTCCCTGTCTTCAAAAATGTTCATTATTACTCTATAGAGTTCACTGAGGTATACGGAGTTTGGAGCTAGGCAAGTGTTTGAGTGACTACAACAATCTAACTCTAAGACTTTTTAATTTCTGAATTCATTACAATAAATGAATTTTTTAAAAACCCAATCAACAAATGGGCTAATGATAGGCAGACAGTTATTAAATGATGAAACACAAATGACCAATAATGGAAATGCTTGACTTCAGTAGATTATCAGAAACAAGCAAATGAAAACTACATCTCGCCCCATTCCATCTCATGATCTTGATGATTCCATCTTGATGATTGGCAGTCATCAAGAAAACAAATAACAACCAAGATTGAAGAGGATGTGGGCAAAAGAGAACATTGCTAGGAGACATGCAAATTAGTCCAACTACTATAATACTTAATATGAAGGTTCCTCAAGAAACTAAAAGTCTATCTACCATATGATACAGCTATATTGTTAGGAGCTGCGAACCCAAGATCCTGAATTTCTTGTAAGCAACCTAGTTTCTCACAATCTGAATGCTTACAGCTGCTCTGAGCACGAGACCCTCAGAAGTTCCTGATGGCAGGAGAATGGTTTCTGGTGCGTTTGGCTGGGGCGTGGCTATCCTTATATAAGTTGCCCCTGGACACACCCGAGAAGTAACTGTAGAAGGTCTCCGAGCCTGCCTGCTGCCCGAATCGGATGTGGTGGCACACACCAGTAGGATTTGCTGAAGGAGGCAGAGGCAGGAGGAAATGCCAAGCCATTCTGGAGACTTTGGGATCACCACGGGTATGTTATTGTCACTGCTGCAGCCTCCTTCATGGCAGCATTGTCGTCAGCCAGCTGCTGTGACTATCTTGTAGCTGGCACCAGCATTTAATATCGATCACGTTGACCGTATAATGCAAATGTGGACAATATTAAGTGAATTAAGCCAGTCTTAGAAAGACAAATGCATGTTTCCTCTTATTTGTGGGCCCCGGATTTTACATAGATACATACAATCATGCATATGATAGAAATGTATAAATGAAATTTCCTTGGGGTAATGTGAAGGGGGAGGGGAGGGGAGAGCAGAAAGGTGGGGTGTGGGAGAAAAATGCTCCAAGTACATTACATGTTAGTATAAAATGGCCTTCTGCAACTCAATACAATAAAATTTTAACATTATAAAAATCTAATGGATTACTTTAAGAAGTTTTTACTTAATTTGAAGTGCCATAGCGAAGTAATGACCTGGTCACTTGGCCTTCATCAACAGATTGTAGTCAGCGATAGGGAAAGCTAGACCCTCTTAAGAGAAATTTAATGATAAAGGGGTAAAATGGAATTATTTTGTCTTTGAAGAACGTTCAGTTGTGGGAGACAGTGGCCTTGTAGAGGGTCTTGTAACAATGGGTAGTAGTTCTTCTTCCAGAACTGAATAGAGGGAAATTTCCAGGGTGAATCTGGAATAACTGACATTCAGTTTTTGAAAGTGTTCTCTTTGTTTGGATTACAGAGAATAGCCCACAGCTCAACACTGTTATTAAATTACCTGAAGGTCATCCATGCCTAATGATTCCCTAACTGGCATCTCAGTGCAAATTCTACTGCATTCAAAGTCCCCGGTAATGAGACTTTGCTGGACTTAGAGAAATGTGCCTTAGGCAAAACAAAACCAACTTGTTCATATTTCCTATTTATGATTGTCATAAAAAGGACAGCCCTATTGAGACCTGTGCATGACTAAAGAGACAGGATGCGAGGAAAGGCTGTTTTGGTTTTGATGAACTTGTTTTGCTTGTCCATTCAGCAGATGCTTAGACAACATCTGCCGTGTGTGTTAGAAGGCTTTGCCTTGGGTTGGAGATAAGTGGTGAAGAGCCCTGAACAATTAAGATGAACCCTGGGAAAGGTCACGCGAGGCTGCCTGTCGTCAGGTCCTGGCCTGGTGAATGGACAAAGTGTTCCTTCATGTAGGTACCTGGCCATGCCCTCATTTGGACCACTCAGCTACCAGAAAGCACAGACCTCCTTCCCAGATTTCCACCATGGCAAAGACAATTCATATTTCTCTTTACCAAGCATGGTTCTAGTCATCTCTAACTCAATCAAATGTTGGTTTCCATTTCAGCTGAGGTTATACATATGGAAGATCTGGATTTTTTTTTGGCTTGTTAGTGATTCTTTATTCTTAACATCATGTATTGTTACAATCTGAGGGAAATTTAGATTTAGTAATTTATGAAAAATTAACAATATTTGAACAGTGATGATCTCTAAGTGCCCAGGATCAGTGATTTGTTTCTGTGTTATTTGTGTTTCTTGGATTTTACCCAAGGGGATTATTTTTTTTATTATTGTCATTAGATCTTTAAAAGGTGGTAACATAAAATGTCAAGACTATGTGCTGATTCTCTGAGTTCTTTTAGGAGCTGAGCACTCAACTTCAGCTGAGGCTGTGGTGGCAACATGGTTCCACTTTCTCACAAGAACAGCACCATTTACCCTTCAAATCTTCAGTGTAAGGCTCATGCACAATTTCTGTGTAGATTCATTTTATTCATGAAACCTACCGTTGAAATTTGGACTCAGCTGTGTAAATGGACCACATTTTCCTTATCCATTCTTTGGTCAAGGGGCATTTAGGTCATTTCCAGGTTCTGGATATGACAAACAATACTGCTATGAATATAGTTGAGCAGATGTCCTTGTGGCACAATTGAGCATCCTTTGGATATATACCCCAAAGTGGTATTGGGGACTGTGGGAGAGGGTTGAAGTGGAGGGGAGAGACAGGGAGGGGAGCAGAGAAAAATGTAGAGCTCAATAAGTTCAATAAAAAAAGAAATTTTGACTCAGTTAACATTCTAAAATTCTAGACATAAAATAATATAAATAAAATCTGAAAATCTTTTTTATTGCTCATATGATTATATGATGATATGATTGTATGATAAATTTCAATCATGGTTTCCCCTCCTCTTTTTCTTAATCCTTCCTACCATTCGACTCACCAAACTCCACTTTCTTTCTCTCTGTAGAAAACAAAACAATTTTTTAAAGAAGAAACACACAACACACAAATTTGTCTTCCATTATTAATGTAAGAATAAACCTCTTCACAAGAGAAAAATAAATATTGTTCTATAATATGCTGGGACTATGTGCTTATTATTAGTTTACATACTTCAGAAAATTAGCAAAAAACAAAACAAAAAGAACAAAAGACAAAAAGTAAACAAACCAAAAACCAAACCAAAAGGAAAAGCAAATAAACAAGCAGAAATAATATAAAATTCTTAAAAGAGACCAGACAGTTCAGAAAAATGCTGAACTTGTAGGTTTATTTTTATTGAATCTGAAGTGAGTGTGCTTTCCATGTGTCCTAGTCCTGACCTCGGCAAGAGTGGGAAAGTGCAGTGTTTTCTCTGTCAGATAGTCCTTGAAATATCTGAAGAGCAGTACAGTGTTCTCCCTAAGGGCTCTCTTACTCACCAAAACATGAACATTTGCCTTAGAGGAACAGATGTTGAAAACCTTCTCATCTAACAACCACAGAAAGACATTTTGTCTCACAAGATCCCTAGTTCTAATCCCATTTCAAGGGTTTTTGTTTGACTGAACCTGATCCATATACCTAGCATATCCTGAATAGGACTGAGTATGCTTCCATTTATGATGGTGTGCCATGTGTTAGGTGCCAGAAATTGTTCTCAGAAACATTGCACATTCCTGACCATGGTGTTAAATTAGTACTCATGCATTTGAACATGCACATATGTGTATATGCAAACTTATAAATATTTAAAATGCATACTGAGTTGATCTTTGATTGATTGTTGTTCCTTTTTTCAACCTAATAGAATTTTGCTATAGAACTTTCTGGTGTGTGTGGTATTTACGCGTTCATGTGAGTAATTTGAACATGTGTGCAGGCCAGAAATTGATCCTGAGTGTCTTCCTCAATTACACTCCACCTTGTTTTTTGAGACAGGGTCTCTCCTTGAACCTAGAGCTTACTGATTAGCCTAGACTGGAAAATTCTTCTGTTGCTCAGATAAGAGACTTTCTGCATACTGTCCAGTTCCTCATCTACTTATTAAATAATCACCCAGAGGTTTACTATTAATTATAATTGTTTAGTTGATGGTTCAGGCTTATTACTGGTTAGTTCTTAAACTTAAATTAGCCCATTTTTTTAAAAATCAATCTGTGTATCACCATGTAGTCCGTGGCTTACTATAGATGTTCTGACATCTTTCTCCTCCAGAGGCTGCTGGTATTGACCGTGACTCCACTTTTGAAGCATGATTAATAAAAACTCAAGGTAAAAAACTGGGGTTTAATCTGAAGTTCCAAAAAGCAAAACAACCAGCCACGAGCTAGTACCTTGAGCTCAGTCTGAAAATGGTGATCCTGCCTCCAGGAATCTCAGAAGGAGACAATGTCTGAGAGCTATCTCTCTAGGGTTGGGATTAATGGCATGCATCACTAGGATTAAAGGCATATACCACCCGATTTCTATGGCAACTATTGTGGCTACTAGGATTAAAGGTAGATGTTATTGTGGTTACTGGGATTAAAGGTGTATGTTACAATAATTTGATCTGTAAAGCTGACCATTGGGGACTGTTTTACTCTCAGACCTTCAGGCAGTCTTTGTTTATTAAAACAAAATTGGAATGCCACTACACACCTTTCTTTCTCCCTGTATTTAGTTTGTCTTTCCCACCTAGGTATATTCTGCCCTGCCATAGGCCAAAGAAGCTTTATTCATCAACCAATAAAAGCAACACATATTAACAGCATACAGAAAAGACATCCCACATCATTTCCTGTTTTCTTGAATTAATTCCTAATTAAAGAGGAAGGTTTTCATTTTAACACTGTAAATTTACATATAACAAAATAGGTATCAAGCAAGAATTACAGTTATAATATTTAGTCTATTTGTATTTGGCAAAGTTAAAGAAAATACCTATCATGTATGCTATCTTTATGAGTCTAAACTTATATATAATTTATCTTTTATCATAACTAAGGAAAACTATAATTGTAATTATTTCCTCTTCAATTCCATCAAAGACCCCAGAAGAATATAATACTACCTAAGAAAAGAGGAAGTACATTGTAAAGAACTTCCAAAACTCTAGAAATGACAGAGATATCTGGTTGCCTGAACAGTCACCCAACATTTTTCTATAAGGTTGGGGCATCTATCTTCCAACTACCAGCCTAGAGTGTCTGACAGATTTCTCAAAGAAGCAAGAAATCTGAAGGACTGTCCCACTTCCTTTGGCAGTTTGTCAGTCACTTTCTTCTGTGTCCTGTAGAATGTCTGGCAGTTTCTTCTGTGAAACAGGAACCTAAGGACCATCTTGCCTTGTTTTGGCAAGTTCAGCAGTCATTTTCCTGTGGGTGCTGCATGTCCAGTTTATACAGAATATTGTCAAGTAGTTTAGGCAAGAAAAGTTTCTTTCCCAAAAGGCCAGTCTTGCCATATTGAAAGCAAACTCCATAAGGAGTTTCTTAGATGTCCATCATTCTCTTGAAGTAATTGGTGCTGCCAAGGGCAGGTTATCTGTCTTATTGTCGGGAAAAGACTAAGTTCTTAAGACATTTTAAGTGGCATATTCTGTAGGTCTTAGAAGTGTTAGAAGATTATCTATCCATCTGAAATATATCTCTGCGTATCTAAAAAACCTAATTAACATGACCATAATTTTGACTGTTATAGAGAACTATTAATTTATGTTTCTTAATTATATATTATATTTTTAAATGAGGTGCATAAACATAATGCCTTAAGCAAGAGCAGAAATATACATAAAATACAACAATATTGACATTAAATTTGTATCAAAGCATGAAAAAACCTTTAAATAAGAAAAGAAACATATATATGATGTGGGATACCCTTCTGTATGCTGTTAATATGTTTTATTACCATTGGTTAATAAAAACATCTGATTTGGCCAATAGCCAGGCAGAATAGAGCCAGGTGGGAAATCCAGGAAAAGATAAAGGAAAAAGAAAGGTAAGTCAGGGAGATGCCAGAAGCTACTGGGGAAGCAAGATGTGATAATCCTCATTGTAAAATATAAAACAATAGAAATGGGTTAATAATAAGAGGTAGCCAATAATAAGTCTGAGCTAATAGGCCAAACAGTTTGTAATTAATGTTAACACTCAGAGTGGTTATTCAGGAACTGGTGGGTGGGAGAGAAACCTCCAGTTACATACACACACACACACACACACACACACACACACACACACACACACACGTATATAATCAAAATTAACTTTAAATTTTTATCACTATACAAAAATTCATGCCAATGCATAATACATAAAATTAATAGTTGGCTCCAAAGCCACAGAGAAACCCTGTCTCAAAAAAACAAAAAAAATTAATAGTTGTTTTTTTCTTATATCCCCCAAATATAACAAATATTCATAACTGATATGGGATTCCCCTCAGTATCCTGTGAATGTTTTATTACCATTCATTAATAAAGAAGCTTCTTTAGCCTATAGCAGGAAAAAAATAAAACTTGATGGTGAAACCAAACAAAGATATATAGAGGGTAGGCAGAGTCAAAGAGACAACATGTATCTGCTGAAGGAGAAAGATGCCTGTAAGAACCTAAGGTAAGCCACAGCCTCATGGTGATACATAGATGAATTGAAATGGATTACTTTAAGATGTAAGAGTTAGCTAGAAATATGCAGAAGCCATTGGTCAAACAGTCTTGAAATTAATAAATTTGTGTGATTATTCAGATCTGTGTGGCCAGGAAATAACCCACCAAAAAAACAAGGACCATCCATACCTGCCCCAACTGCTTCCTGGAGTATCTTTAGGGTTCCTGGGAAAGTTTTAGCTAAGAGCCAAGTTCTGTAAAGACCAGCTATAACTTTTACTGATAGCTATTACCTGTCAAGGTTGTCTTTTGACCAAAGCTGGTCCATCTTAACCTGGGATGAATCCACAATTTCTTGTTTACTATGGAAACAAAAGCAAAACTACTTCTCCAAAGCAATGCATCTTTCAAGTTCCATTTTACAGATGTATTTTTGACTTCCTTTTTTAAAGGTAAGGCATTTCAAAAATACTTAAATTGGTATTTTATCAGTCTCTCTTTCAATTCCAGTTCTCTTAGTAGCTGTCCTTTGCTTTTCAGCAATCAAAAAATTTAAAATTAACACAATACTGAACTGAGGACGTTTTGCTTGCACAATGGGTACTTTATTAATGGAATCATCATCACTTGGTCCACAAATGGGCAATGTACAGGAAGTAAGAGGCCTTAGGGCACTTAAACCCAAAGGTGACATCTTCATCAACCACCCCAGAAGAGGGATCAGGAAGGTCATAAAAGCTATGGGGGTTATATGAGTTCAAGAGCTATAGGGGTTATATGAGTTCAAGAGCTATGGGGGATATATGAGTTCAAGGAAACAGTATCTTCCAGACACAACAGACTGATGCACATGTGAACTCACAAATACTGTGGCATTATGTATAAGACCAGCACAGGTTCAAGCTGGGCAGGGTGCCAGCACTGAGGAAGAGAAGTGGATGTGGGCTCTGACCCCAAACCAAACAGCAAAGGAAAAATCAGTTTACTTCATTGGGGTGTCTGTCACTGGTTTTGCCAACCATGCTTTGAGGCAGATCCCATATCCATGAGTAGTCAGCAAACAGAAAAATAAACTCAGTGTTATTTTTGTGAACATTTTGTTTCATTTTGCTTTGTTTGGGCATTTTTGCCTTATTAGTCTTTTGCCTGTTAGTTTTGACTTTAGCCTTTTTGGAGTGTTTATTTCTTGTTTCTTGCTATTATTTTTGAAAGCAAGAGAAAAAGAAAATAAAGTTGGGTGGGTAAGGAGGTGAGAAAATCTGGGAACTGCTAGGAGACAGAAAATCAAGATCAAAATATGTGATATGAAAAAATCTGAGTGAAAACTGTCCCAGAGCTAAGGAGACTGAGGCAGGAAATCTGATGCCAGCATAGACTGAAAAATAAGAATTTGTCAACCAATCAATATTAACTAGCAAATTAATAAATGCATATATATCTGGATGGTTACTGAACTTGGATAAATGCAAAGCATAGTTTTCCCTGCCCTCCAGACCTGCTTTTATACAGCACTGGGGATTGAACCTAGGATTTTTGTGTATGGTAGGCAAGCACTCTACCAAGTGAGCAAAATCCCCAGCCCAGGATTTAGTTTTCAGTGTAAATTTTGAAATGCAAAAAAAAATGAACAGACTGAACTTGGAAGGCTTTAAAAAGTTAACACAGAGTTAGGTAGGTAAGGAATGAGAAGAAATGGGAGAGTGCTGAATAGAATCAGAACATAACAAAACTCAAAATTCTCAAAGAAACAGTTTTGACAGTGAGCAAAAAGCATGGTGGTATGTTGTTGGTACCAGAAAGCAGGACTTAGGCCAGATGTCTTGACACGTGCTTGTAATCCCAGCACTAGGGAGGTGGAGGCTGAAGGATCAGGCGTTCAAAGTCACCCTTCTGAGAGCTTGTCTCAGAGAAACCAGCAAAAACAAACAACAGCACGTGATTTGATGGAAGTAAACAGAGCAAATCTTGCGCAAGAGCAAGCCACAAAAGAGCTGACGACACAAAAAATAATTTAAGGACAATTACATATAGCTAGAGGAAGAACCACTCCTAGGGAACTGTGGGAGGGAAAGATTTTCATATATTAGGATCTCGTGCCTGTGTTGAAGCAGAAAACTAATGTTGAATGTGAGACACGGAAGCAATTTGGGCCAACGTAGGCATGCAGAGCTCTCAGCCTATCTGCTATGTGGCATGGTCGTCATGACCACTAGTAGTGCAGGCCATATGCAAATCGCCGTATGAATTCTATTTCTGATCTGCTTTATACCACTTTAAACCAGATGGCTCTACTGATCACATACACGGGTAGAATGTTGTGGCAGCTATCTTTCAAAAATGTCACTGATGAGTGACACTTCCTGGTGGTGGTATTTGATCGTCTTCCCCCGCAATTGTGCGAAGTGACATTGTATGACTGTTGAGGTCAGCGCCTAAGAAGCCTTGTCGTATCCACCCTTGTCATTGCGCGTGTCCTCTGGAAGGAGCAGCCAATTTAAGAGACCTTATTTCCTGAGATGGGCATGCTGAGAAGTCTATGAGGGTCACACAGAGAGGCTCCACAAAGATAGATGTCCATCCAGCCTCTAACTGTTCCATTGAGATGCCAGGCATGGGGAATGAAAAACTTTGTCCCTGGAAATCTTGCCAAGGAATCTGCAGCTAATCCAGCTTCCGCTGCCATCTGAAAACAGACACATAACTACCCTCATGTGAGAACTGCCCAGAGGAGCCCAGGCAACCCATACAGCCATGAAAGAAGAGAACAAGCTCTCATTTTAGAGCACTGTCTTTGAAGTGCTTTATTACACAACAATAGGTACCCGCAGCACATCGCGATGCCAACTCGCCATAGAAATTTCTAAACACGTTGAATTTTTGTACTTCACTGGTTCTGACTTCTACTTTGAGGGAGGTCAGCTTGGGTGCGCTGCCAGGATTCAAACAGGACTTTGAGGAGAAGAGAATGTTCCTTTCTTTAACAGCGCTTGCTTTGCTACGAGCTTCTCTGTACTCAGCGTTGCGTTTTCTAAAAATGAGCAGAATCGTCGGGGGGTATACTTTGCACTGTCAAAGGGGGCTTCAATCCTGCACTTTCTGAAGTTTTTCTCTAAGACTTGTTACTTAGACGGAACTTCAGAACAAATCTGGCCCATCTCAGTCTCTTTTAAAGTGGCTCAAGTGACCAAGAAGGACTGATTTAAATCTAGCTAAGATTCTTGGGATTTTGACTAGGAAAACTGTACCTAGAATATGACTCTTTCTGGAAACCCCCAAGACAGGTTTAGGATGAACTCATAGTTTCCATCTGATGGCTTTTGACCTTTACATCTAAGATCACCTCCTAAAAGTTCCCTAAAGCCTGGGGTTAACTTTATCCCGAGCAGAAGGATTTACAGATCTCTGAACCAGAACTCATCTGCTTAGCAGTCCGTCTTTGTTGATGTTCCCAGTTGTTTTGAGTTCCAGGTCTGCTAATTAGAATCTTAAATTGTTCTCCATCTAAGTTATTTAGCAAGCACCCGTTAATAATTAAAGTAAGGATATTTTTCATTGACAGGAGCTGTGGGACCTTGAGTGACTAATTAACCCTCAATTACTTTGCCTTTTTTATATAGAGGAATAAAATACCTTACTCCTGAATTTGGGGAGAGCATAACTTGGGGTACACAATAGTACTTTGAAGAGTAGTCATTGTATAGCACCCATATAAAAGTAGCATCTTCTGTTTTTTAAAGTAGGATTATTAAGTGATGCAGCTTTGGAACTTTAATCATTTCACAAACAGAGATCCCACCTCTGCCCTGAGCCATGCATAAGTCTTCCGCTGGAACCAGATGAATGTGATTTTGTACTTTCACCCTCTGGGCTGTGGCTTCTTTCTGGATCCACAAAGACGGTACTGACAACTGTGTTCTTTGTATATGGTACTGGAGTTTGAAGCCAACTTCTTGCACATGCCATGCAGATGCTCTATCACTGAGCTCTCCATTCTCCCTATTGTCTCCTCGTGACCTGCTCTAATTACATGGTCGAGGTCTTGCGTTTGTTTCTATCCATTCAGTGTTGATGAAGCCTTCACTATTTCACCAGAGCAGGTGATCTAGCTTTAAAACACCAAGCATGTAGCTCCTCACTGTGAGAAGGACGACTCAGGTTAATCTATGGCTCTACTGATGGGAAGGAAGCCTTTCAGTTCAATTCAAAGCATATTCAAACAAACTTCACAGCAAAATCAGTGGACCACGCTTGGCAGTTATCACATTTGAATGCCTCCTGAGTTTCATGGCACTGCTGGTGACTCAAGGATCCATCAATTCATTTCTCCTCTAATGATGTGGCCAATCTTTGACGCATACCATTACCAAACATCCAGTAATTTAGACAAAGGAACAGATTGAGCTCATATACAATTCTATTATAATACTGCTTTATCATATAGCTTTTCAATATTTATCCTCAACTCATGCACCTTTCAAAACATAACTCAAAATGAATAATTATGAAAATGTGCCACCAGGTGAATCCATAACACAGATGTTATTCTTCACTTCCTTCCCCATTTCCATTTCTCATGCTTTCAAATGATTTTACTGAACTAAATGAGTCAATATGGGTTATTCCTGAGATAGAAAAAAAAATTTGTTTCTCATAATTAAGTTCCTATCGACTTTCTCCAGTGGGTGGAGCTGTTTTTAGACTTGTGTGAGCACCTGTAAAATTCTAAATTTGACTCAAGATTGTGTGATCAACTACTGGAGGTGTATAAGTTGGCACATTTCTAAGCAGTCACGAGATAATAGATAGCAAAACCTTCACACATTCACCTCTAAGTCAACAGGTATATTTCCAGCATTATAAGCTAACGGAGACCAAAGATGTAGACTAAATTGTGTTTCAACTCAGTACTTTCAGTGACTCCTTTGGTACCTAGAAGATAGTAGATGCCCAAAAAGGCAGAAGAATAAGTAAATAAATGTATTTTGCCATATCACTTTAGCATCAAAACATAATAATCTGTAAAATTTCCATTAAAGGGCAGTAAATATATAATGACAGAAATCATATGATAGACCATGATTCAAACACTAATGTCAAATATATATTTAAGGATAATCATATTAATTCAGAATTAATATTATGAAAAATTTTTAACTGGAAAGTGCTATTGTGTTTTTAAATAAAGGATCAAGAGTCAAATAATATATGCATGAAAACAGCACAAATGTTGAAGTAGCACATACTCTCATCTTCCTTTCAGAAACCATTAATTAGAAAAAAGAAAAACATATTTCCCAAGAAACAGCAAGATCTGCCATCTGTTAATATGTGACATTTCCCCAGGAGAGTCTTCTTGATCATATCTTCGTTCTCATGTTTCTTCTACATGGTGATATGCAAGCGCACAACACAGATGGATGACTCTGAGCATGATCAAGTTCTCAAGGAATGAAGACAGTTAATACTTCCTAAGTCAAGCGTTTTAAGCATGCTATCTCTCTCATGACCATAATCTTCACCATAATCATCCCCCTTCCAGTTTATAAAGAGCAGGTCACTTTCCCAATCCATTTGCACCCATAGAACAGGAGTTCAGATTGTTGAATACTGCATTGATCTGCATCTGCAATCTGTGAGCTCACTGAAAGAACTTCTACTTAGATCCCAAGTTCATTCCCTTCAGTATCCCCATGCCTCCCGTTGTGAAGCCTCCCTCAATCTCATGCGTGGGCTTTTCCCCAGAGAGCTTCCTAGCACACAGCTATCAATCATTGCCCCTAACTTCTGTTTACATCAATGGGACACAGGATTTCTTATTGGAATATTATTGCCATAAGAAGAAGAGCCATAACTGAGACAAAAAGAAGTAGAGTTTGCTTGGGATGATCTGAGTGTGCAGACCTCTGTTTCCATTGTTTGAACTCCACAGTGAATTCCTGGTGTCAAAAATGCAATGGATCCCTCTTTCTTCCCCCACTGTTATAGATCCATAGATTCATCACTCCACAAGAGAACATGTTGAAATACTCTTTATTTTTTCGAGACAGAGTTTCACTGTAGCTTTGGAGCCTGTCCCGGAAATAGGTGTTGTAGACCAGGCTGGCCTCGAACTCACAAAGAAAGATCTGTCTGCTCTGCCTCCTGAGTGCTGGGATTAAAGGCATGCACCACCACCAACCATCTCATGTTGGATTACTCTTAAGGTCAACTTAATATAGCAGCTCTATTTTGTGTTTTATTGTAGGGTTGGGGATTAAGCACGAGGCACCACACATGTTAGGCAAATATTCATGCCTGAGTCACACTCCTAGCCCTGTGCTTATCTTAATAAAATGTACCACCCCTTATTATTAGATGATATCACATTGAATCCTGACTACCAAGATCCATTGAAAATAAACTATTGCTATGTTATTCCTGGAATACTTCATATTTTAAATTTTTCCCTAAGTCTAATAAATTATATTTTAAATATGACAAACCTTTTGGTTTAAAATGAGCTGTTTCTTTTTATTTTAAAAAAAATAATGTGTCTGAATAATCTATTTAAAAATGGTGTACCTGATATTTTTATTTGTAAGTTCTTTATAATAAAGTTTTAATTAAAAGCTTGAGCCTGAACATGGTAGTAAAAGAAGCCAATTAAAGTGATATATGTGAAGCCCTGGGATTTAATTTTTCTTTATGATCCTCTCTACCACCAACCATGCATACACTGACATGTGCTGAAGCACTGGCTTCTGCTTATGGGTCATAAACTGCCCACATATATGCAGTTCATCTCCAGTGGTTATAATACAACCAACAAATGTAAACAATGTGAAAATTGTTTACAGCAAAGAATTGATGCTTTTCCTTGGAGCTCAGACTTTGCAGAAATACCAAAGCCACTTTTTTGTGTATTTGTGAAGGCAGTGGCTTTCTTAGAGAATGAAATTTCAAATCCACTGCAAAGAATATAAAACATTCAAAAGAGACATGTAATTTCCTTGCATGCAAAGTAATCTCATGTTTTTCCTGAGAAAATAATTGACATGTTAAGATTACAATTCTGAATAATTTTAAATGGTCACACGAGAGTCAAGATGCAACGGATGTTCATGACTTCATTTGAGGATTGTATATTGCAAGACTTCTATAGAGTAAAAGAAAGAAAGTCCCTTGTTCTTCTTCCCTGTGATTAGGTTCTTTGAAAAAGAAACTCCTGCCTTTATACAGGATGAGTCTTCACAAGGCATTGAAAATACCTTCTCAGTTAAATGCCACACATGATGGCCAAAGATGGGCCCAATAAAATGGCCCATCAGGTACAAATGTTCTGAGGAGCTCACTAGGCCAAGTGCCTGTGTTGTGAGTAAAGAAGTTGGCTATGGGACGATGAGCCACCAAGGAGGGTCATTCTACAGCAGTTTCCCATCTGGTACCCAAAGAAAGCCAGGGGCAACAGCCGCTAAGAGCAGCAGGGCTGGAGGAGGTTGGCTCTGCGTTGCTTTTCTGAAGAATGAGTCCCAGCTGTGTGGGAAGAGCTTCTACTTTCATCAGCCTTTAAATACCCCAGAGTCACCTTTAATCAGCAACAAAAACAAAACTGTTCAACGCCCTCAACCGTGCAGCTACTTCTAATTACAACCTCTTCTTCTCACCTCCACAGGCAAGTTTTCAAGGAGAGCATACCCATTGGACAGTAGGAGGTTTTCATGTAGGCATTTACATGCTACGTCATGCCCCGCCACCAGTCAAACATGCGAAATCACTGCTCATCACCAGGAAAATGCGTATAATTCATATGAAAATGATTCCCCGCGAGTCTCTACTCTGATCTTAATCCAAAATGTGAGTATAGCGCTCATTATCTTATTTATACCTATAATTTGAAAGTGATTTCCAAATCTGTGATTTTCATGAGTAAAAGTTTTTACTGGGGGAAGGGAGGGCTGCTATTCAGAGCCCATGGCGTGGTGCCAGAAAAATGCCTCAGCGGTTTAGAGCACTGCTTGCTCTTCTAGAGGACCTAGGTTCAACTCTCAGCACTCACATGGTACCCACATCATCTAAAACTCACAGAAGATCTGATGCCCTCTTTAGGCCTCTGTAGGCATAGCACGCACGCACACACACACACACACACACACACACACACACACACACACACACGGTAATGAAAACATGAATGTAGGTAAAACAGCTATAAATATAAAAATAAAATATTTAAGAAGATCTCACATTGCTAACTCCCTTAATGCTCACCTGTTACTCAGGATAAAGATACCAGACTGAACAGAACTGGCAAAGCCAGGAAACCTCTTTAAGCATGCACAAAGTATATTCAGGAACTCCAAACAGAAACCAAAAATAAGGCACATTAGCAGTAAGTAACCAAATCATTTTAGGAATATAAATGAAAGGAAGGTTCTGCCTGCTATAATTTCAATAGAGACACACAAATTATTTATGGTTCCTCCTTAGGAATACTCGGAGAATGGATAGTTGGGGTATTTGAAAACCATTCCCGAAAAACAATCATGATAAGCATGTATAAAGCATGATTAATAAAAACTCAGAGAGAGAAATTGGGGTTCAACCTGAATATCTGAAAAGCAACAGTCAGACACTGGCTCTTACCTTAATCTCAGTCTGAAATGGCCATCCTGCCTCCAGGAATCTCAGAATGAGACTGAGTCTGAATCTGTTTCCTCCTGTTTTATAATCCTCTATAGGGCTGGGATTAAAGGTGTGCAACCCTGGGATTAAAGGCATGCACCGCCTGGTTTCTATGGTAACTAGTGTGGCCACTGGGATTAAAGGTGTGTGTTACCACTACCTGGTATATAAGGTTGCCCAGTGGGGCTGTTTTTCTCTCTGATCTTCAGAGAAGCTTTCTTTATTAAAATAGAGTTGAAATGCTACTACACACATGACTTCATCACAAATGCTCTGTAGTGCAGTCTCATTCCTACACAGCTTTGATCTTTAATTTCCATACAGAAACTGTAGTATTCCCAACTACACCCTAACCACAGCTTAGAGACTGCAATCAGTTGAAGGATAGTGGGGAGCACTTATTGTTGTAATTTTCCTAGAAAGATTTGTCACAGTATTTATTGATGTTCTCTTTGTTCACCTACATGGTATAGTTGCAGAGATTCCCCTTCTTGCCTGCTAGAAACAAAAGCAAGATATATTGTAGCAATGCCCAGATACACCATATATCAGTTTTTATGTTCAGTGACCCACTACAGTTCTTTGTGAAATTTGTAGATTCGTATGATGACTTAGCATCATTCCACTCCTGGGAAAAGAGCAGAAGAAGGAGTTTGAAGGGTAAAACAAAAATAAATCCTGGGAAGGATTGGGCGAGAGAACTTTTGCTCTGGTTTGGGGGAAAGTGAGAACAAAAGAAACCCTGGTCCCCTTTGGCCTATGTCTCTTGGGAATAGAACCACCACATGTTCTGCCCATTGTGCTGTCATGAAGGAAGGCATCAGAGAGATGGCATGAAAGATACACCCACCTCTTTGGAATCCAAGTGATGTGCAAGAGGATCTTGCAACTTCTCATGACGCCATTGGTAACGCAGAAGTGGTTATGATAGTAGAATCAATTTCATAAAACAAAATGAATTAAATTTAAAAATTGACGTTTTTGAAGTTTCTATCTCTTTTGCACATCACAAAGAAAAAATAGCATGGTGAAAAAGGAACACAAGTAGTGGGGTGGAATAAGCACTTGTAGACAGAAAATTACCATGCTTAAAGGTAGAAGAGGTGGATATTTCTATTCAAAAATAAACAAAGTACTAGAAGGAAAACTCTAACCCAAAGAAGTTAGTTACATCCATAAAAACAGACAATAGGTAATCTCACAGCAGCAAATCCCAAAGAAGGGGAAAACATACACAATAATATCACCAACTATGAAAATGAAAATAACAGCAATCACTGGTCATTAATATCTCTTAATATAAATGGACTCAACACACCTATAAAAAGACACAGGCTAACAGATTGGATACAAAAACAGAACCCATCCTTCTGCTGCATACAAGAAACATACATCAACCTCAAAGACAGACATCATCTCAGAGTAAAGGGTTGGGAAAATTTTCCCAATCAAATGGACATAAGAAACAAGTTGGTGTAGCTATCCTAATATTGAACAAAATAGGCTTCAAACTAAAATCAATCAAAAGAGACAAAGAAAGACACATCATATTTGTCACAGGAAAAAATCCATCAAGAGGAAATCTCAATAATGAACATTTATGCTGTAAATACAAGGGTACCCTCATAGTAAAAGAAGCACTACTAAAGCTTAAATCACACATTAAACCCCACACACTAATTGTGGGAAACTTCAACACCCCACTCTCACCACTGGATAGGTCTGCCAGACAGAAACTTAATAGAGAAATAAGGGAACTAACAGATGTAATGACTCAAATGGACTTAGCAGATATCTATAGAACATTCCATCTAAACATAAAAGAGTATATTTTCTTCTTAGCATGTCTGTTCTTTGTTGATGTTGTGTTGCTCTTTGTGGTGTTGAGTATGTTCTTGCCTTGTCTACCCATTTTTTTCTCAAAAACTGACCACATACTAGGTAACAAAGCAAACCTCAACAGATACAAAAATAAATGGAATAACCCCAAGTATCTTATCAGATCACCATGGCTTACAATTAGAATTCATCAGCAACACTAATTTTAGAAAGTCCACAAACACATGGAAATTAAACAATGCTCACCTGAACCACCAATGGGTCAAGGAAGAATTAAAAACTTCCTAAAATTCAATGAAAATGACCACACAATATACCCAAATTTATGGGACACATGAAAGCAGTGTTAAGAGGAAAGTTCAAAGCACTAAATGCCTGCATAAAGAAACTGGAAAAATCCTATACTGGTGAGTGAATGAAACACCTGAAAACTCTAGAAGCAAACTCACCCAGAAGGACCAGACTACAGGAAATAATCAAATTGAGAGGTGAAATCACAAAATAGAGAAAATGAAAACAGTACAAAGAATCAATGAGACAAAGAGTTGGTTCTTTGAGAAAATCAACAAAATTGACAAACCTTTATTCAAACTAACCAGAAGGCAGGGAGAAAATATACAATTTAACAAAATCAGCAATGAAAAGGGGGACCTAACAACATACAAAGAAAAAAATCCAGAGAATCATCAGGTCATAATTCGAAAACCTGTACTCCATAAAATTGGAAAACTTAAAGGAAATGGATAATTTTCTGGATAAATATCACCTACCAAAATTAAATCAAGACCAGATAAGCAAATTAAATAGACCTATAACTCCTAAAGGAATAGAAATAACCATTAAAAATCTCCCCCGCAAAAAACAAAACAAAACACAAAAAACCCTGGTTTCAGCGCAGAATTCTACAAGATTTCCAAAGAAACACTAATACCTATAATTCTCAAACTGTTTCATACAATAGAAACAGAAGGAATATTGCCAAACTCTTTTAATGATAGTACAATTACCCTGATACCCAAACTACACAGACTGTCAACCACATTCAGAGGGTCCAGTTTGATCCCATGTTCGTTCATTCCCAGTCCAGCTGGAGTTGGTGAGTTCCCATTATTTCAGGCACACTGTCTCAGTGGGTAAACCAACCTCTCATGGTCCTGACTTCCTTGTTCATATTCTCCCTCCTCCCACTTTTCAATAGGACCTTGGGAGCTCAGTCCCGTGACCACCTGATTTTTGTGACAAAGAAGCAAAAAAATATAATGCTGTAGGAATTTCTACTGCCAGTAGTTTTTAAGTTACCCGCCCACTTGGGCGTGGCTTCTTATACTATTTATGCTGATGTAAGCATGCATATTCAGCTGCGGGATTCGATTGCTATTCCCAGTTCCAGCAGAGGATTGTGATCTGTGAGTCTGCTCCTAAATAAATAACCCTCTATTATACTTAGTTCTGGGCTAGTGAGGGATTTCTTTTAAGCGTCCTTCTTCAATATAAAATGGAAAAAAGAAAACATATTTAATAAATGGTGCTGGCATACCTGGATATCAACATGTAGAAAAATGAAAATAGACCCATATCTACCACCATACACAAAACTCAAGTTCAGATGGATCAAAGACCTCAACATAAAGCCAACTATACTGAATCTTATAGAAGAGAAATTGGGAAGTACACTTGAAGACACTGGCACAGGAGACCACTTTCTAAATATAACCCCACTAGCACAGACAGTGAAAGCAACAATTAGCAAATGGGACCTCCTGAAACTGAGAAGCTTCTGTAAAGCGAAGGACACTGTCAACAAGACAAAAACAGCAGCCTACAGAATGGGAAGAGTTCTTTACCAGTCCCACATTGGACAGAGGGCTGATCTCCAAAATATACAAAGAACTCAAGAAAATTGTCATTAAAAGAGCAAATAATCTAATAAAAAAATGGGGTACAGACTTAAACAGAGAATTCTCAACAGATGAATCTAAAATGGTTGAAAGACACTTAAGAAAATGCTCAACATCCTTAACCATCAGAGAAATGCAAATCAAAACAAATCTGAGATTCCATCTTACACTTTAAGAATGGCTAAGATAAAAAATACTGATGACAGATTAGGCTGGAGAAGATGTGGGGTAAAGGGAGCACTCCTCCATTGCTGGTGGGATTGCAAACTGGTACAGCTGCTGTGAAAATCAGTTTGGCAATTTCTCAGAAAATTAGGAAACAATCTTCCCCAAGACCCAGCAATACCACTTTTGAGTATATACTCAAAGGATATTCAATAATACCACAAAGACATGTACTCAACTATGTTCATAGCAACATTATTTGTCATAAGCAGACCCTGGAAATAGCCTAAATGCCCCTCAACTGAAGAATGGATAAAGAAGATGTGGTACATTTACACAATGGTATACTACACAGCCGAAAAAATAATAACATCTTGAAATTTGCAGGCAGATGGATCTAGAAAACATCACAGAGTGAGGTAACCCTAACCCAAAAAGACATATGTAATATGTACTCACTCATAAGTGTTTTTTAAACATAAAGCAAAGAAAAACAAGCCTACAATTTACAATCCTAGAGAACCTAGACAACAAAGAGGACCCTAAGAGGTAATGGATCTAATAAAGACATACATGGATCTAATCTACATGGGAAATAGAAAAAGACAAGATCTCCTGAGTAAACTGGGAGCATGGGGATCGTGGGAAAAAGTAGAAAAAGAGGGGGAGGAAAGGTGAGGAGTGGAGAAAAATATATAGCTTAATAAAAATAGTAAATATATATATGTATATATATTCTAAGTATTTCAACCAAATACAATCATAAGCAATTAGATAGTGCAGCAAGACGCAAGATGGCAGGTAACTAAGTAAGTATAGTAAATTTAAGATTTTCTTCATCTAAAAAGATATTATTCTCTCATTCACCAATGAAAGGGAGAAAACATACACAATTCAAATAACATGCCTAAAATTTAAAATTCCTGAAAGTGAAATTACTCAGAAAAATATGAGATCCATATTTAAAATTCGAAGGCTCTATTAAATTTTTTCTGTCAAGCTAAGTGGTTTAACTTCTTGTGTTTTAATTATCTCCTCCCTGAGATCCCATTAAAATGGTGTTTAAAAATAATCACTTCCCTTCACCTCTACTCTCCATGCTACAGAAGAGCAGGCTAAGCAGTATGACCCAGCTAATGCCCTGTGACCTGCCTGCAAGATATCCTGGTGAAGTATTGGCACAAATGTTGGGAGTAACCAACTGCTTTTTGATTGAATTTAAGCCTACTTCATGAACTGGAGCCCATAGCTGATACTTAGAAGTAGGCAAGAAGGTGAGACTAAGTAGGACATTGGGCCTAGGAGAAAACCTACTTCTAATATTCTACTGAAGAAACATAGCAATAAAATGACTTCTAATAACATACTGCTGTATCCATCAGAGCCTCACTCAACCTACATCAGAGATGCTTTCTTTTGCAGTAGATAAGATCTAAGAGAGAGACACACAACTGAACAATGTGTAGAGAGTAGGAGACCTGGAGCACTTTGACCTAATGCGACGTCTTCATCAAACCCCTCCCCTCAAGTCTCAGGGACCTGTGAGGGAGAGGGGGCAGAAAGATTGTAAGAGCCAGAGATGATGAATGACTCTAAGGAAATGGCATCTTCTAGAAACAACAGGACTGATGCACATGTGAACACACAGAGAGTGTGGCAGCAAGCGCAAGCCCTGCACAGGTTCAAGCCAGGCAGAGGTCCAGCATGGACAAGGGTAAGTGGATATGGGATTCTGACCCTAATGAAGAAGTGCCTGAATCCCACTAGCAAAGAGAAAATCAGTTTTCCCCAGTGAGTGTCAATAGGTATATCAACTACATTCCCAGGCAGGCTCTCCATGCCCAGAAGCAGTGAGTGGGCCAGCACAAAATGAATTTTGTATGGGCTTTCTTATTATTAAATTTAGTGTGTGTGTGTGTGTGTGTGTGTGTGTGTGTGTGTGTGTGTATGTGTGTGTGTGTGTGTATGTGTGTGTGTGTGTGTGTGTGTGTGTGTGTACTTTTGGTTATCACTTACTTGTATGTTTTCATTTTTGTGGGGTTTTGTTTGGTTGGTTTTTGAATTAGTTTGATTTCTGAAAAAGGGAGGAGGGAAGAGCCTAATGTTGGTTAGACAGAAAAGTGAATATTGCATCTGCTAGTGATGACCATAGCCAAAGAACTGAAATCAAATTTGAGATTCAGCAGAACAAGGGACTCAAGGCTATGCTGCTCAAGAGCACTTTCCTGGCATTCTGTAAAGCCTTTGTTCCAGATAGCGCAGAGTTCAAAGTGGGGACAAAGAAACCATGAAAAAACAGAGAGTATTTCTCATCACTATCATCACATGTGCTCAGGAGACAGAAAGTCTCATGGCCCAGTGGAGGCCATTTCCATAATGTCCTTGAATAACTGAGCTAGGGGAAGGATACATCTTAGCCACGGCATCCCTTAGGCAGTTGGAGCCATTCCTCCCAGGGGAGTAAATAAGGTTTTATAGGAGTAGAGTTCACATAGCAGGATGGTATTGAAAAGTCGATTGTAAGCAGACTACAGGTAAGGAGGATCTGGGAAGAAATGGGGAAATATGATTAAAATATATGAAAAAATGCAATAAAAATAAAGCTTTTAATTTTCAGTTTTAAACAAATATTAAAAATAATGCATTAATCTTATGAATTCAAAGAGAATGAATGGCACAACAATCTTTAGATGAAATCGGTTCCTTGAGTTTGGAGGAAAGGAAGTTGGAGGGAGAGTGGATGTTGATGGAGCAGTAGAAAGCCATGCACACAGCAGGGCACTGGCCTTGGCTCTCTCTCCAAGAGGGGACAGGGAACTGTGGGGCTCTGGACACAATGACTGGGTGTCTCCATGGAGAGTACTGGGTTTCCTGGACCTGCCTACCATCCTGAGTTTCATGGACTGAATTTCTTCACTTTCCACCATCCTTCCATGCTTCTTCTCTGATCATTTCCACCCTCCTTCAGCCTCGGGGCTGGTCCCCATGGACAGTATCATTGCGTTTTGCTTCCTAGAACCCATTAGAATTCAGCTAAAGGAGGCCTTTCAAGAAGCAGAGGGTTGGAGCAGAGAAAGAGGTTGGCATGCTCACTAGCATCTCACTGTGACTTGTCTGGTCCAGCCCTCCTCAGTCATTCCTCTTGACATATATGGATCATGCACTCAAGAAGCCCCAATAACTTGCTCTTTCTGCGGCAGGGGCAGTTTCCTACTATGCTAGCCCTGGGAGGCTCCATCCTGCCGCAACCCTGCCAGACATTAGATTCTCTTTACTAAAAGGCAGCAAATGACCCTTTCAGATCTTACTGGGGCCCTGGTTGATGGAGCTCAGGAAGGAACACTACCCACTTACCCACCAACTCATAATCCCGCAAACTTGGTGGGCTGGGAAGGTAGGAATGCAGAGAGTCAGGTTTTTCTTAACCAACTTACAGTAAGAAATTATTTATTGTTTTCCCACTGCTTCCGAGTCTTCAAGTCAATGTCTTTGGCTCTGGGACAAAAGAGGAGAGAGCAAGGAGAGTGTCCGAACAAGAAAAAGGAAGTGGTAAGGAAAATAAGGAGGAGACAGTGGCGAGCACACTCCGCTAGCCTGCTTCTCCCATCTAGGGCCCGCTCTCCAGTCAGCTACCTCTCAATAGTCTATTCAAAACTCCAACTCCGCCGGGCGGTGGTGGCGCACGCCTTTAATCCCAGCACTCGGGAGGCAGAGGCAGGCGGATCTCTGTGAGTTCGAGGCCAGCCTGGTCTACAAGAGCTAGTTCCAGGACAGGCTCCAAAGCCACAGAGAAACCCTGTCTTGAAAAAAAAAAAAATCAAAAATCCAACTCCACTAATGGATTTCATCTGTTATGCAGGCGGGGCATAAGAACCTATCAGTTGGTAAACTAGGCCCTAATACAGGAGCCTCCAGAGTTTATTTCTTACTAAAACCACAGCACACATACAATCTAATACTGTAGTGATCCAGAAAGAGTCAAATAGTCCCACTGAGTGAAGGTCCACCGTGCACATGGGGGCTCCCGGTGCAGTCATTTGTACCAGGGTAGGGCAAACTTACAAATTTACATATGATATGTGTGGCCGCTTGCATTTTTTTCTTTTAGTAAGAATCTAAAATCCAGTAACCTCAGGTGGGAGGGGGAGCTAGCAGAACATCAAATAAAGCTTTGATCTTTAATTTATGATTTTGGAATTTTCTGTCATTCGATGGTTTAGGAGAAAATCTATAAAGCCAGATTTTCTGGAATCAATTCCACATCCTATTACTAATAGTGTGACCTCTGCAGGGCTTTTTCTTACTCTTAAATCAGGAATGATAACCTTTACCTCATGACTCTGTCTTGAGACTCATATGAATAACCACACAGAGAGGGCTTAGAGTGACATTCGGCACGTAATGAGAATCTGATGAATGTTAAGCTTATTATAACTAAAATTTCACATGAACTTTTAAAATTCACAGTCTTATCTAAACTAAGAGCTCTTAAACTAAAATTTGTATAATTTTGTTCTGGGGGCTATTTGGATAATGAGAAAATACATGTTATTCAGATGGGAAGGCACACACCCACACTCGGATGGATAAATTTTCAAATAAATGGATGGTTCCATTTTTAAACAAAGAACATATGTCAAAGACTTCTCTACTGTAACAGAGCAGAACTGTGTTTCACCTGGGGTGGGGAAGCCAGGGAGACTTCTTGACAGTTCTTGCCCATCATCAGCAGATCTGTTTCAAACTCTCTTTTCTTCTATGACTCTCAGTAAACCCTCACCCTCTCCACTAGTCATTTATTTGTGATAATTGAAGCAGATGTCTCTTGGTTCCTACACAGTCCTGAAAATATATCCCTCTCAGCAGAGACCAGAATCTCCCTCTAGGGACCAATATGTATGTTCGCATCTGAGCAGAGAGGTAGGAGGTGCCTAGCCTGTAAAATTCTTCTATAAATAACCATGTGAAACACAACAAATTATTTCATTTGCTTAAGGTGGGCACAAAAATACAAAGAGGAAAAAAAAGCAGTCCACAGTGGTAACCCGGTCAAGAATCCATTCCAATGCTTACAACAGGCCTCCAAATTAGCCTTCCTTGACAGCAGCCCAGAAAAAGCTCAAGAAAGTCTCCATGGTTGCTGTCTTCTTGTCCTGTGTGTTGTCTGTCTTCAGGTTGCACAACCATTTGCTATCTCAGAAGGAAGACAGCATACTCTGTTAATTTCCTGCATTTCTAGGGAATCTGATAAGGAATCTTTGCCTAATATAAATCTCTTTCCTATCCTCTCAAGCTCTCTTCTGTCTGCTTGGGCTGTGTCTGCTCTACGAATAATTAGTAATTAGCAGCATACAGCTTGCTGGCTGCTAGTGGCGGTGGATTTACTTGGCTCAAAAATCCACTGCTTTATTTTTGGAGCACTTTAATTTCATAGTTATAAATTAAAACTGGGAGCTATAAATTATAAAAAGCAAGTGGAATCCTAAGGAATGAAGCAGTTGAATAATATATATGCTGCTAAGGTTAACTCATGCTGCCCCGTAAAAGGTCTATACATTTTCTGCTTTATAATACTGATCTTTGTCTACCACTGTAGAAGTGAAAATTCCCTTATGTAATTTCCCATGATATGGAAAAACACTAATAGTTTAGCCCTGCTGGCAACATGAACATCACAAACTCCTCATTTTGATAATTTTTCAAACTCTTTTCCCAAATGAGACTCTAGTAACAAGCTCTCCAGTAATAATGCACAGCATCCCAAGCCACACTTGACCATGTTAGGAACCCCAAGCGACAGAAATAAAAATGGAGAAATAATGAGGATTGGAGATGCCAGAGCTAGAATAAGCTGAGCATGGCAGAAGACCTGCCATATTCTTGGTATAGAGATTATAGTTGTTAAGACGTGTCTTTGTTTCAATGAACACATGGTTTGATTAAACAGGTGATGGTGGAAGATGATGATTTCATCATGACCCTATGATATGATTTTATGAGGACCCTACTTTATAACCTCCACACAGAAACACAAATGTGATTATGCATGCTCTAAAGTCTGGGTTTCAAGCTCATCTTTATTTGTTTCTGTGCATGTGTACATGTAAATGAATGCTTGGGTATGCATTGCATGCTTTTGTGGGAATGAATGTGCAGATGTGTGCACATATATGTGGGAGCCAAAGGTCAACCTTATATGTCATTCTCAAGAACTCTGCATCTTGATTTTTGAGACAAAGTCTTATACTTTGTCTTGTGACTCAGTTATTAGGCCACGCTGTCTAGCGATATAGTCACCCTTGTCTACCTCTCCAGCCCTGGAAAGACGAGATGTAAATATGCATGGCTTTTTACATGGATGTTAGGGATCAAACTGGGGACCCTGTACTTGTATAGCAAGTACTGTATCAACTGAGCTACTTCCTCAGCATCTCACTCCTAAAGATTTTATCTTCTCCAGTTCTGTTTCCAATTGTGTGGTCTTGTACCTGTCCTAGTAATATATTCCCAGAGTTCTGATTTTAGCTTAATCCCGGTTCTAACACATCAGGTATTCCTTTCTTAGACACTAAGCTTTAGATGTTTCTCTGTCCTCTGTATAAACTCTTATCATCATTTTAGATGCCTTGTATTTTTTCAGCTTAGTTTTCTAACTATCTCATTTTTCTTATTTATCTATGGTGTATATGTTATGTACAAGTGTACAATGGTGCTCACATGTGTTTGCATATGTGTGTGCATGTGTGTGCATGCATGTGTTGGATATAGCAAATGATGTTTGTATTCACAATGTTGGAAAAAATTTCCTTACAAAGATCCTAAAAATGTGAGACTAGACTCAGAAAATGAAAAATCTTAGTAATAGAAATTTTAGTAATAGAAATCTGTCATGAGTTAAGCTTATGTGGGCTGGAACAGGTCAAGGTGGATGAACTAGGGCAGAGGGGGCCAATGATATTGTAAGCAGGATAAATCCATCAAGGCTATGAAGTTCCAGGTTTGGGACAGCAGCACTTGTAGAGTCAAGAACACATAAGAAATGGTGCATTTGAAGAATTTATATGAGAGTCTGGGGCCCAGGACAGGTGCTGACTCCACTGTGGAGCCAGTATCTGACACTGTACCAGGATTATCAATTCAGAGGTGGCCTGAGCATTAAAATCAGAGTCAATTACAGTGATTCATTGCAGGCAAACAACTTTTCCAATCTAGGTTAAGACAGACAGGGAGATGGAATGTATTTTTAGGGTATAGTAGGCATTATAAAATAAGTCAAGAATTATAAGGACCCAGAAGACAAATATATCTCAAAGACTTAAAAGTGGTCACCAGCACCTATATAATGCCTCTGGTGTGTCAAGGAGGCCCCTTAGTGACTACAATTAATGTATCTTTCTCCATCATGACTTTGAAGGTGGAAATTATCCCTCCTCCTATTTAAGGATGGAGGAACGGAAGCAAAAGATTAATCCATTTGTCTAAGATCATTCAGCAATACAGTGAAAGACTCAGGAATTGAAGTACAAGTATCTAAACTGGGAATTTATGTCTATGCTATTTTCTTATTTTATTTGACCGAAGCAATGATTTATTTTGTTTTTATTGAAAATAGATTTTTTTCGTACAATATATGTTAATCACAGTTTCTTTTCCCTCATCTTCTAAAAGGTCCTCCCCACCTCCCTACCTATCTAACTCTATGCCCTTTCTCTTTCTCCCTTTAGAAAAAAACAGAACAAAGCAAAAAATAATCAAACAAACAGAGGAAAAGCATAAGAAGCACATCCATAATCAAAGACACGCACACACAGAAAACCATAAAAGCACAAAATTGGAAGCTATAATATATAAGCAAAAGACAAACAAGATTTTAAATAATGCCCAGACAAAGCATTATGAGACAAAAGAAATCCCAAAAAAATACCACTGGGGTTGTCTACTACTTGCTGTGGAGCTTGCCCTTAAGTGTGAAGCAGCCATTTATAAAAATTTGGAACTGTCTACTTAAAGATTGAAATATTCTTATATAAAGTATAAAGTTTTTATTTATCTTGATTTAGCAAAATATCTATTGACTTGGCTCCTTATGCCTGTGTAGTTAGGTATGAGCTACATGGTTAAATACAATACTTGTCTTCCTTACTCATTTTATTTCTCTCATTTGTATTAACTACATTGCATCATTGAGTGGGTAGGATAAGTGTATAAGCTCCTGAATCAAAGGGCTAAACTGAGGAATACCATCAAATAAAAAAAGTCAGGGGATAGAAACTGGACCAAATACTCCCATTAAAGATGGGTTACAGAGGATTCAAAGTACATATTACTGAATATGCATGACTTAATTTTGTGGACACTTGGGATTAAGTTTATGGACTGTGTTGTAGGCTCAAGACCAAGGAAGCAAGATGTAAGAAATTTGAAAACAAATTCTGATCTGATCCACTACATCCAAATCTTCACTGTATGTTCTCTGCCCATGGTTAGAATTGCAGCCACAGTGAACTTAGGTAGGTTATTAGTGTCAAGACAGCAAAAATACTTGAACCCGAGAAGTCCAAAGAGGTTGGTAAGACTCATGCTCCTCTCCCTTGATAAAGGTAACAGTCAGCATTGTGATGTGGGAGTCCCCTCTGTGTGCTGTGATTACCATTAATGAATAAAGAAACTGTCTTGGCCTGTTGATAGGACAGAACTTAGGTAGGTGGGGAAAACAGAACTGAATGCTGGGAAGAGGAAGGTGGGGTCTGGAAGAGACTCCATGGAGCCACAGCATCATGGCGATACACAGATTATTAGAAATGGGTTAAATTAAGATGTAACAATTAGCCAATAAGAATTTAGAGCTAATGGGACAAGCAGTGTTTTAAATAATACAGTTCCTGTGTGGTTCTGGGTGGCCGGGTTGAACAAGCTGCCTCCCTGCAACAGCATTGAGGATGAATGGTCATGTCTTCATCTGAGTAAACAAGCATAGCAACTTTGGGACAGAAATGAGAACCTGTGTTTATCTGAACCCTATAACATGAGCATGGAAGCTCTGCTCAGACTTCAATTTATTTCAATTAAAGTTTCAGTTTCCTGATTGACGCTAGCCACATTCCAGCTGTGCAGCAGCCATCTGCAACTGGAAGCCACTGAAACGGACAGTGCAGATACATAACCTAGGCATCACTGCAGAATGTGCTATTGGAGGACACTGCCCTAGAGAAGACTATCCATTGCACCATATCCCGATTCCTGTCATTCAAAGAAGGCCATCTCCATGTGTGCTTCCCACACGTGGCAGTGTGGAGTTGTTGCCTATAGTGATGGATCCATTCCAAATGGAAATGCCTCATCCACAATGCTCCCCATTATAGGAGTCTAAGTGAGTTCACTGTAAACTCCCCTTTCACTGGGGAAGTTTAGAGTCACCTCTGAAATTTGTACCCTATTTCCAAACACAAAGTATCCTGCACA